>NC_133410.1:50977500-51207500 GCF_049350105.2 Macaca mulatta | reverse complement strand
TTTTGTTTAAAATAGACAGGATCTCTCACACTAGATTCATAAGACCTTTGTTTAAGAATTGCTTAAGATGATTTTCAGCTCTGAAATTGCAGTGAAACAGCTGATGCCAACAAGTTTGAAGACCCTCACAGAGGACTGGAATCAGCATGAGAATACAGTTTCTATATCTTCCTGTCCCATGACTTCACTCTGCACTCTTTGACCGATCAGTGATCTCCACACTATGGTCAACCCAAAACCCTTAAACAGTCTACCCTCAAACTCCACAGGGAGACAGATTTGAGGTTCCCTTCTGTCTCCTTATTTGGCTGCCCTACAGTTAAACTTCATTCTCTGCTGCAACCCAGTGTCTCAGCCTATTGACTTGCTGTGTGCATCAGGCAGTGAACTTATTATGCTTACAAACATGAAATAAACAAGACCTTTTAAAATAGAATAATTTATAGCTCTTTTCTTGTGATGTCTTTGTCTGGTTTTGGTATCATGGGTAATAGGGGTCTTGAAAAAGGAATTGAACTAAGTCATTTTTAACAACTTTATAATACTCCATAATTTGCCAGCACAACCCCCTCCTCCCCCCACCTCTACCAACACGACACACACACACGCACGCACACTCACTTTGGGACTGCCACAGGCCCCCAGGCTGCTGAAGATCGAAGTGAGATGAGTAGAACCAATTGGTGCTAAGAAGAAAGTGGGCCTCAGAGTTACACTGAGTGAAGAATGTGGGCTGTGAAGAGGAGGACCTCTGCTCTGCCCGTTAGTAGCCTGTTATGTTAGTGCCCTTCCTGACACTTAAGGTTGGCACTCAGTGATTACTGAATTGCAAAGTACTCCCCTCTTCCCACTTCAAAAAACTGAGTCTGCCTCCTGGCTAACAAAGTCCTATCTTATTTCCCCAACTGCCTAAACTATTTGTTTCCTATTCCTGCCCCTTTCTTCTTCAAGGCTGCCTGTGCCTTCATTTGAACCTTGGCAACCTGTAAAAGAAATTAGGCAGGGCAGGTAAGCACAGGGTCTGATGCATGCTAAATTCCAAACCTGGCGCCTGTCTCCTAGGACAAGATGAATAAACCTTGGGCTGTTCGTTTCTGAAAAACAGGTCCCTGAGAACCAGGTCCTGCAGTCTCAGATCATAGCTGCCACTATGCGAGCCTGTCGGATTTTTATATGTCACTCAGAACTGCATATCCGTACCGAATTGCCTCCCTCACCTTTTGCCCTTTTGAATGCACTAATTGAAAGGTAGGCATCCAGTACTACCTTCTGCAATCCCGGCCCCTGATCTCCACAGATTCAAACTCCAGGGTGCCAGCCCTCCAATCCCCGCTCAGACAGCCCTTTCAAGCCCACAGAGCCCTGAGCCTTGGAAAGGCAAGCTGACTCCATCTTTTCCCTGGGGATTCTGGTTGGACCTTTCCTTGGCTGCCCTTTATTAAAAGTTTTTTTTTTTTCACTATAGATACAGTACCCGAACGTAACAGAACTGCCCTTGTTCTAAAGTCTTTCCACTGGTTCCGTCTGTTCTCCCCCTAATTGTGAGTTAGTGAGACTAATTCCAAAACCACAACTTTGCAAGGGGTCATTTTGCATTACAAACAGGCATGACAGGCCTTCAAGTACCCTAGCAAGAAGAAGGTCCCAGTGGGAAGTCAAGTCAAGCCAGTTCAGTTAAATTCCAACCAGCAACCTCCTGTCAGGGAACTGCGATAGTTCAAAGAGGGTTCTTGTGCCGTTAACTGATTGTGTCACCTTGAGCCAGCCAAATTCTCTGGGTCTCAGCTGTAAAATTAAAGCCGCAGACCTTAGATACTCTAACAGTGATCACAGGCTATGATTTTAGAGATAGGGTCACCCATGCAGTATGGGACTGAGGCAAGCCACTGTGGGAGCCCCTGTCCTTCTGCATTAATAAGTTTGGACAGATGAAACCAGACGAGAATAACATCAAGAGCAGCCTTGCTTGATTAATTAAAACTTCTAATACTAAACAGGAAGGGGCCTCACGGTTGCCAGGCAACCAGCCTCCATTCTTGTTGGCAGGGGGTGGAGTTGGCTCAGGTCTCTTTTAGCGGCAGTTGATGGAACCACTCAGCGGCCCTTTTCCTGACCATTGCCATCCTGTGAAGCTCTAACCAAACCACCTTCACAGGATTGTAGGGACACTCCTGTCTTCTCTGCAACCCTGAAGTTTGCATACTGAAATAATGGAAACAATTTTATAGAACCAATTTTTGGTTCTATAAAAAACAGCTATACTCATATTCCTATTTCTTCACTGAAGTCTATCAGTGGACAGTGGCCGGCACACACCTGTCCATCCTTCAGTCACCTGAGCTTGCCTTTCCTCTCACCTCCTCATGTGGATAACTCCCTGTACAACAGCCATGGACCCTGTAGACTGTCTAGAAGCACCGCATAGAGGTGAAGGCAGGTATCTTGACACCTCTAGGAATGGCGGTGGAGTGAAAGGGCAGCCCAAGCCCCAGGTGAGGAGACGTAGAACAGTCTGAAATGCTCCACTAAGCCAGCGTAATGGTGGAATACGTGGTCCTTATTAAATACACAAACACACATGCAAATGGCTGCCTGGACTCCTCTCCATTTTCCTTGCCACCACCTCTTTTTCAACCTATTAGTATTTACAGCTGGTCTCCCTAATTAAAAATAAGTGTATTATGCAGACCATGTCTCTCTTTAGTGGGCTCTATTGCATAAGAATACAACCCGAGTGCCTTCCCACCACCTATAGGGTGCTGAGTGCTCTGAGGCCTGGACACCTCTTCAGCATGGTTGGGGCCCTACTCCCCTGGCTCACCATGTTGCAGCAATGTGAGCCTTCTAGACCAGTCTAGAACAGGCCAAACTCTTCCTTACGGTCTTTGCCCAAACTATCCTCACTGCCTGGGAAGTTCTTCCCTTGGCTGTTTCTATGGCAGGCTGCCTTTCACCAGTCAGATCTCAGGTTAATTGTTCCCTGCCTGCCCAACCTAAGACAGTTGCTCCTTCTCTTTTCTGTCTCATCACTATGTTTATTTTCTTCACAGCATTTCTTATAATCTGTAATTACATTGTGTATATACTTGTTGACTTATTTATTATTGGTTTCTCCCATCAGAGTACAAGCTCAGCAATATCAGGACACAGCCTACCTTGCTTATAGTTGTCTCCAAGTGTCTAGCTCACGCCTGGCACGTATTCGGTATTCAATATTCAATAGATATGTGTTCAATAAAAGAATGATGACGAATAAAAGATGTGCCAAGATAATACATTTAAATGTAGCCACATGTGTACATCATACCATCATTCCTGTTATGCTTACTGTGTGCCTGCCACTGTTCCAAGTACTTTCTACAGGTTAACTCATTTAGTTCTCACATAACTCTATGAAGCAGGGTTCTAATCATCCCCAGTTTACAGGGAAAGAGGCAGAGTCCCAGAGTGGTTAATTAACTCATCTATGGTCAGACTGTGAGCTGGGTGGATGTATTTGTTTGCTAGGGCTTCCATAACAACATACCATAGATGGCTTAAACAGAAATTTATCTTAAGTGGCAGCTTACACAGAAATTTATTTTCTCACAGTTCTGGAGGCTGAATGTCCAAGATCAAGGTGCCAACAGGAATGGTTTCCTCTGAGGCCTCTCTTTGGCATGCAGATGGCCACCCTCTTGCTGCCTCTCCTCATGGCATCCCTCCGTGCATGCACACCATGCAGATGCCGCCCTCTTGCTGTCTCTCCTCATGGCCATCCCTTCATGCATGCACACCCCTGGTGTCTCTGTGTGTCCTATTTCCTCTTCTGATAAGGACGCCAGTCAGATTAGATTAGGACCCAGTGTAATGGCTTCATTTTCACTTAATCACCTGCTTAAAGGTCTTATCTCCGAACAATCACAGTCTGAGATACTGGGGGTTACAGCTTCAACATGTGAATTTGGTGAGGACACAGTTCAGCCCATAATAGTGGGACTGGGATTGAGTCCTTGGTAGCTTCTCTCCAGAGTCTGTGCATTTAACCATTATGCTATAAAAACTCTGAACAAATTAGAACATATTTAGCACATTGTGAGTTTCCCAGTGTGGCAGCCACTTTTAGCTGCCCATTCAATATCCATCTCTGCTCCTCCGCGTTTTTTCTTGCCAACAGAGCCTCACTTTGGTTCAGAGAGGCAACGTGACCAGCTCCAGGGTTAAAACAATCTTGATAACTTCGCTCTCATTTGCTATTTACGCACTTTCTCAGGCTTCTTGCATATAGGGGTGGGTGCCGTGTGCCCTGGTTCTGCCCAAAAAAAGGTCAGAAGAAGTAAGCTGGGAGACTTACAAAGACAGCAGGAGCTAAGAACTCATTGATACCATATTTCCTCTAGGCAGGTATGTGGACCCGATCCTGGGGCTGTAACAGCCATCTAGGGACCATGAGAGTAGGCGCGTGAGGAGAACAGGCCAACACGCTTGGGATGGCAGACCAGAAACAGGAGGAACATGAGTCTGGGAATTGCTGCTTTTAGACATCTCATTACAAGAAATCATGAAATATCTCTGCAACTGTTTTTTAGAAAGAGCTTTATTGAGGTATAATTACACTTAGGCACCATAAAATTCATTTGTTAAGTGTACAGTTTTAGTAGATTCACTGACTTGTGCAACCATCACAACAATCCAGTTTTAGAACATTTTCCATCACCCCAAAGAGATCCCTCACGCTGGTTTGCTGCGAATCCCTGTTCTCACTCACAGCCTCACGCAACCACTAGTCTGCTTTCTGTCTCTATAGATTTGCCTTTTCTGGACATTTCATAAAGCATTTTTTTTTTGGTAGCTTTAAGTATTCTTAACTGTTACTCATGGCATATGGATATGCAACTGCTGATGGAATCCATTCAGGCAACAGCAAGAGTGAGGAAAAAATCATGGCCAACAATATGTTGTAGTGGAAAGAGCCTCAAGTCTGGGAGACCCAGTTTTGGTCTCAACTATTCTCCTAACCAGCTGTTAACCTTTTGTTTTTTTGGAGATGGGGTCTTGCTCTGTTGCCCAGGCTGGAGTGTAGTGGTATGAATATGGTTCACTGTAGCCTTGAACTCCTGAGCTTAAGCAATCCTCCGACCTTGGCCTCCAGAGTAGCTGGGACTACAGGCATGTGCTACTATGCCTGGCTAATTGTGTGTGTGTGTTGTGTAGAGATGGAGTCTCACCATGTTGCCCAGGTTGGTCTCCAACTCCTGGGCTCAAGCAACCCACCTACCTCGGCCTCCTAAGCACTGGAATTACAGGCGTGAGCCACCACGTCTGGCCCTTGTTTGCCCTTTGTAAATTTTTAAACTTCTCTCAGTTGATTTTCCTCATCCATGAAATGAGAAGATTCTAATGAATGATTTTTAAGCTCCCTTCCATTTCTTGGATTCTAAGCTGTTTTTTCAAGAAATAAAAGCAGTATTTGAGTTATTTCAGATAAAACACTATATCATTTAGCAAAAACTTAAGACCACTCCATGCTTCTAAAAATATAAACAATGAGTCATTTTTTAAGGTGTACAATTCTACTAAATAGGAGAACTGAGGGTGTTATGAAATGTCTATCAAATACAGAGATCTGTGTTGGTCAGGAAGGTTATTATATGCAGAAGAAATGAATAAGTTGTTACAAAAGGGTCATGTTTATTTGGACCTCTTGTCAGAAGCAAGGGTGAAGAATGTTTAGAACATGTTAGAACAATGTAAACATAGAACATGTTTAGAACGTGTTCTATGTATATATATATTTACATATAGACATCAGCACGTCATTTATAAAAGGGATACTATGAATTGGAGTGTGTTGGGGGACTGCCCATGATTGCAGAGAAATAGAATCATGTTTACTCTTAAAATTCTATTTGTTGCTGTCCATTTTTAAATGGTGTAATAATGACTTTGTGGCTGCAGATAACATAGAGTCCTCTGGGGTAACGGAACTGATCTGTACTTTGATCATCATGATGGTACACAAACCTATACATGTGTTAAAATTCATGTGTACACACCAAAAAGGCAGTTTTATGGCATGCTAATTTAACAAACTAAAATAAAAAATGCCCTTATCTTTTAGGGATACATGTTGAAATGTTCATGGATGAAATGATACAGTATCTAGTATTTACTTCAAAATAATACAGGAAGGAGGAAGATGTTGGGTACATATGAAACAAGATTGGCCATGAGTTGGTAATTGTTAAAACTAGACTCATTATCCTCTCCAGGGGCTCATTATGCTCTCTTCTCTCTTTTTGTGTATGTTCAAAGATTTTCAATATAAAAAGTTAAAAATAAACAGCACTGGAGAGCAAGAATAAAATTCCTTCCGGCTTGCATGCTTAAAAGAAGCTTATTTTTCATTTCCAGACCGATGGCTCTTTCTAAGGTAAGGAGTTCTCCACATAGGCAAAGCAATAGGAAGAATATAGCATCTCTCTGTATAGCTTATGCACATTTCACGATATAGAAAGGGTTTTCTTAATGTATATGACGAGTTGGACGGACTACATTTAAAAAATTATCCTCATATCAAATCAGAACTAATAGCTACCATTTATTGAGCACCTGCTTATGACAGTCATCAAAATAATCCTTCCAAAAAAAGATCTCAAATGTTTGCACCACTCCCCTGCCAGAGGACATTATTCCCATTTTACAAAGGAGGAAAGCAAGTCTGAGGGGGACAGGTTAGTAGCTAGTATCTCTCATAAAGTGAAGTTGAATGCAAATTTAGACCCCCTTCCAGAGCTGTGTTCTTGACCAGCAGGCAGTAGGGCTTCAGAGTGGACACTGTCCTGAGCAGGATGCCTTTTAAAAGGTTCGGCGCACCCACCCCCTACTTCTTCCTGCTTTTCTTCTAGGAGCTGTGATCTTTTTCAGAGGAGTCCCCAAGCGCTACTGGATTCGCTTTGCCCAAGTCTGGAGAGCCAAATGTGCCCTGAGTGTACATCTCTTTCCAAAGCCGGTGACTGGCTGGCACAGGAGTACCAAAGTTCAGCTCCCTTGACTAGACTGAGACAAACTCTGGGGTATAATTACCACTCCAGAGCTTCCCTGGGGGGATCAGGCTGAAGCAGAAGCTTCACCTTAAATCACACCCTTGCTCAGCTTTTCCCATTTCCCTGTCCTGATTCCCACACTCTCTTACTGGTTTCTCCTGGGAGTATTTCCTTAGTAAGTCACTTGCCCATGAGCCCCTGTCTCAGGGACTAAGTCTTGGGAGCCCAAACAAAGACAATGTTTTTTTTCCGATTTAGATGCAGATTGGTTGCTAACTATTCTTATTATTATTCCATACCTAGGAAGCATTTGTGAGTATGTTTATGTGTTTTTATATATGTAAGCTCATATATACTTATTTTTTTGTATACAATTACTGTAGTGACTGGAAATAGAAAGGTCAAAGGAGGGACAAATATGACGTCTATGAAGATCACACTGAGCCATAAGAAGGAGCTGGGGAATGTGCTCGTCCCCGTGTCCGCTGGAGTACTCCATAGTACAGCCATATCAGAATGGGCTTCCAGGTGCTATCCAGATGCCGGCTGTTGAACAAACACTGCTTTAACCCTTGAAGGTGGGGATGAGGGTTAGGAAGAGGGCCTGTTACGTGGGAAGAGGAAAGAGAGAATACATTTTAATAAATGTAAAACCGGGTCTTCAAGGCTTCAAGAACAAGAAAATGCTTTCCAATAAGCCCCTTGCCAGAAAGAAGGCGTTACATTGACAGAGGACAGAGCCCAGCTGTGCCCATCCTCAGTGAGAAAGGGATTTCAGTTTGTAAAAGAGTCTCCTAATTGTGGTGTATTAGCCACAGAAGAGAGTCTGGTTCTGTAGCTGAATTGGGTGAATTTATAGCTCAGTTCCATGACTTTTGAGCTGTGTGACCCTGGTATGTTATTTTACCTCTTTGAGCTTCTATTTCTTACTCTATAAAACAAGACAATAATAAGTACCTCACATTGTTATTAAGATAATTGTATTAGACACATAAACTCTTAGAACATGATAAGAATTCAATAAATGATCATTATTACAATTAGGGGAACTTCGAATTTCCTTCTTTGCTTGTCTCTAGTAATGACATTGGGGCCAGAGAGATTGCAAGGAAGCTGGTATACCCATATGTTGCTGGGGCAGGGAACATACACATCTTTTAAAAAGAAATATAGCAAATCAAACACCCTCCCAGACAAGTCAGTCTGGGCTTTATAGCAATTTGCTTTTATCTGTTTTATAGTTTACCATGGTGTTTTCTAATGTATTTGTCACTATATCTCTCTCCATCAACAAGAAGAGGGCTTTTTGAGGGCCAGGACACTATTTTTGTGATTGTGTCTCCGGCATTTAGCAGCTGAAGCAGTAGATGCTCAGTTATTGTTGTTGAATAAAAGCAGAGCCTTAAGCCAGTATCAGTGCTTAGACAGAATTATTCTAAAAGAACCAAGCTAAAAGAAAAGAAGAATTTATGCAAAGATGCCTAATGCAATCATATTTGTAATAGAAAAAAGAAAGGGAGAGAGGAAGAAAGAAAAGAAAGAAAGAAAGAAACAGAAAGAAAGAAAGAAAGAAAGAAAGAAAGAAAAAGAAGGGAAGGAAGGAGAGAGAAAGAAAGAAAGAAAGAAAAGAATAAAAGAAAGAAAGCAAGACCAAATTAAGAAAGATGCCCATAGCAGGAGAATTTAAGTAATTTAATACATATCTAATCAATGATGATTTTATAGAGCCATTAAAACTTAGAAAGTTTCTGTAGCAACTTGGGGAAATAATTACAATGAATTGTTAACGGAAAATAAGAGAAAGATTTGTATTTGAGTAATGACTACAACCCCGTAAAAGTTATATGAATGTATATAGGCAGAGACAAGCAGGGGATGTGGACTATGAAAACACGTTATTTTATTGCAGTGATAACACTGTGGATAATTAAAAAAAAAATTTTAGCTTTCCATTAGTATTGCTATAATATTTGTGTGGGGGAAGTTAAGTAACGTTTTTAAATAAAAGAGAGTGGCCAATCTTTCACTGCAGAGCTATGTCTAGTTTTTATAGAGCAATGGCCTCTCAAGGTCCCTTCTAGCCCAGGCGTCTGGCATTTACCAGCTTCTAGTATAGGGCTCTGAGACTCCCAGAGCAGTGCAGAAGCTATTGCTTATGCTTAACATTTATGCTGTCAAAACCCAATGGAAAAATAAGAGCCACACTAAAGCAGAATCAATACAAGTTGTGAAAGGGTTGACCCCTAACTCTAAAAGTACTTTCTAAACATTTACTGAGTATCTGCTATATGCCAGTCACTCTTCTAAGGGCTAAGGATACAAAAGACGAGTAGGACAAAGTTCTTGCCCTCGAGGAGGTTCAAAGCCCAACAAGTAAAGGAGACAGCAAATAATCAGCTACAGTGTAATATGGTCAGTGCTAAGACAGAGCATGGAGCAAGTGCTGTGGGATGTTAATTAGGGCATGTTTGGTGCAAAGAATAAGAATTACTTCAAACTGGCTGGAATCAAGGAGGGCTTATTATAAGGATGTAGGGAAATGTCGTGGAATTTAAGGCAGAAAGTGCATTCTGGCCTCACAAGACCCAGGAGCTGGAACCTGAAATATCAGAAACCAGAGTAGCTAGTAGTCTGTCTCTATCTCCCTGTCTTTCTCATTCCTTCTGGGGTAATGGAGTCTTTTGCGTCCATTTCCTTTGGCAGCTCTATTCCTCTCTGTTTCCAGATTAGTCCCATTGCTCTGTTTTTATGTGGCTCACCTTGGCTTCCCCCAAAGGGCAACAAGCTCCAGCCGCTACATCATCTTCAGATCCACCACTTACAGCTAACTAGACTCGGTGGGTCCCAATTCCAAATTACCGACAAAGATCATCTGATAGGTCAGTCCCGAGTCAGGCCCAAAGGTGGTTGGGGGCAGGAGTCATGAAGCCTGCTGCCTGTTTAGCAAGGCCAATGAGCACAGACTTGCTGAGAAGGGGCAACACGAAAGCAGATAGTCTCCTTCACGGGAGAGCAAGGGATTTGACTTTGACTGCAGATGTTGCGGTTAAGGGGGTGGTTTTGAGTTGAGTTTTGGGGTGACAGTGAGGGGTTAGACTAGAATAGGGTGTGAATTTCAAATATAATTAGGAAGTAGGATCAATACATGATAGAAGGAGGGTTGTAAATAGAATTTCAATGTATCACATAATTGCCTTGGCTCATCTTGTTTGCTAAGGCGCTGTTTAAATGTCACTGTCATTGGACCCATCAGAGTTTTTCCATAGGCAAACGCAATGAACTCCCACTTACTCAGCAATGGTCTCTTGTATTCATCAGCAATTCCAACTGCAGTAAGAGCAGAGTTACAAGAAACAGTCTGATTCCTCAGAGGAATTTGAGACATCCATCTACAGTTTAAGTTTTCTGCTGCATAGCACATTCCAAGTTCACACACACACGCACACACAAGCACACACACCGAGCACTTTCACAGAATGATGCATTGTATTTCTGCCTGGCTCTCTATATCCTTTGTATTTTGCATAACGTATGGAATAAATTCACCACTCTATTACTTGAAGAGAATTATAGCTGGCTTATGTGGTATGTTATAGTCTGTGTATAAAAGAAAACACAGCTCATTTATAAACAGTGATTGTATACACATGTATGTCTAAAATCATTTTCTTTTTTTTGTTGTTGTTTTGTTTGTTTTGAGACAGGGTCCCACTCTGTTGCTCAGGCTGCAGTGCAGTGGTGTGATCTTGGCTGACTGCAACCTCTGCCTCCTGGGTTCAAGCGATTCTCCTGCCTCAGCCTCCTGAGTAGCTGGGACCACAAGTGCACACCACTATGCCTGGCTAATTTTTGTATTTTTTGGTAGTAATGAGGTTTCACCATATTGGCCAGGTTAGTCTCAAACTCTTGACCTCAGGTGATCTGCCCACTTCAGCCTCCCAAAGTGCTGTGATTACAGGCGTGAGCCACTGCACCTGGGCTAAAATCATTTTGTTTTGTTTTGTTTCTTAACAGAGGAGGTGCCAGTTTACAATCCTTATTTATAAAGTTTTTTGCACATTAGTCCTTTCCATTCCCATGGCCATCAGCCTAATTCAAGGTATTACCATCTCCTCCTATATCGTTGTAGCAGCTCCTAACTGACCATTCTATCCATGGCCACCAGATTTCACATCGTTAAGCGTCACTTGCATGATGACACTCGCTGCTCACCAACCCTCTGTGTTCTCCCGTTAACTACCAAATAAAGTCCAAGTTCTATGTCCTAGCCTTCAGCATCCTTAGAATTTAGTGCCCACCAACCTTGCAAGTTCCTTTGCTACTCATGATGGTTCAGCTACATTGAACCATACTGTACCACCAGCTTCCTAAACGCACACAGATCTCTTAAATCCATATAGACCTTTCCTTCTGTCTAGAAGAACTATTCTTTTCTCTTCTCCAACTATCTAGCTGATGCCACTTTTTTCTACTGCATCTTTGCTAATAAACTCAGCATATACCTAAAAATTATTATATAAATTATATATATCTAATTTTAAAATAGCCTGCCCACAGCTATTTTTTAGTAGGATTTCACCACTGCTTCTGCTCAGCAATGTTGCTGTCGGCCCCCCTTTTATTGTAGATAAATTCTACCCATCCCTTCTTTCTGCCTTTCACACCAGATTCAACACCCTGGGCAGGGGGTCTCGCAGCTGAATTTAGTTTTTCTGTACATGCCCTGGCTTCAAAGAAAGAAGGAAGGAAATGGAGCCTCTTAGCCCTCTGACTTTCCTTGAGGGGGTCAACAGTACTACACACAATGAAGAATTTTCCTGCAAACAAAAGTTCATCCAAAAAGACAGATATCAACCGCAACTTCTGTTCACCCTTCAAGCCATGACTTTGATGTCACTCTTAAGAGGCTGATGTGAACTTCTCTCCTCTCCTTCCAGGAGGAGCCAGGGACTCTCTTTGGGATCGCAGAACATTCTGGCCATTTCTCTATTAAAACATTATATTGAATTTTAAAATAATATGTGCTCTATCTTGAAAGTAATATTCATTTTTGAAAATAGTCAAGTATTAAGTGTAAAGAAGAAAGCAAAAGCCCACTCATAATCCCATCATTAATATTTGAGTTGCTTATCTTTATTCTTTCTTCTACTATACACATACATAACTTATCATGTATGGAGCTTGGCCATACATGGCCTTATAATCTTTTTTTTTTTGAGACAGAGTCCCATTCTGTCACCAGGCTGGAGTGCAGTGGCGTGATCTTGGCTCACTGCAACCTCCGCCTCCCGGGTTCAAGTGATTCTCCTGCCTCAGCCTACCAAGTAGCTGGGACTACAAGCACGTGCCACCTTATCCAGCTAATTTTTATATTTTTAGTAGAGACAGGGTTTCACCATGTTGGCCAGGATGGTCTTGATCTCCTGACCTCTTAATCTGCCCACCTCGGCCTCCCAAAGTGCTGGGATTACAGGCGTGAGGGAGCCACTGTGCCCGGCCTGATGGCCTTATAATCTTTATGTTCATATTTTTCTCTAGAAAGAGGTGGAGGCACTGGTGTTTCCAGCTTTGCCTCCCCCTGCTAGTAATACCCAGTACAGTGTTTGGCACATGTTTGGCTCTTAGTTGCTAAGTCAATGGAAAAGCTCCCAGAGGACAGAAAACCACATTTTGAGTCACTTTATATTTGATTTAGGACCTATTATACTATCTTGCACATAGTAAATATTTTAACCTAATGCTTTCAAATTAAATAATTCAAGTCATGTCAATCTTTTAAATGTTAAAGTTTCGGGGTATAGATATGTATTTTGTGTTCCCCTCGCTACACAAATTTAATAGTAAGACCAGGAGTGTGAATTACAGTAGCAGTGATAATGAAAATGGCCTTTGTTTCTGCTGTCTTACTAATGAATCACCAGAAACACTGAATCCCCCAAATTTCTCTTTCCCTCCCATTTGGAGGGCCAGACATTTTCTCATTGACAGCCTTGAAGTCATACTTCCATAGCCATTTATCATGACATTCAATGGTTAACTTTTGTCGTTGCCCATGTAGAGTATTAGAGATGGCAGCAAATTCTGTCACTTTAGTTACTGAGAGATGGAGTCTCTTTCTCCACCCCTCTGCTTATGATCTGGGCTTTGGCCAATAGAATACAGTGGAAGTGATGCTATGCTGGTTCTGAGCCTTGCCATTAAGTGGGACCAGCAGCTTCCTCTTTTTCCTTCTTGGAATCGAGTTTCCATGCTATAAGGGAGCCCAAACAGCCACTTGGAGAGGCCAACACGGAAGAGAGTCAAGGCCCAGGTCTATCAGCCTCAGCTAACAGCCAGCCCCAACTGGCCGGCCATGAAAGTCAAGTTGTCCCAGGAGATGCTATATGGAGAAACCTGAGTTGTCCCAGCCTAACCCTGACCTAATGTCAAAACTGCAACCAAATAAATGGTGATTGTTTTAAGCTGTTAAGTTCTGGAGTATTTCGTGACACAGCAATACATAACTGAAACAGTCCCGCAGTTAACCCTGCTTTTCTTCTGGAGGGAGGGGAGAGCTCTCTTGCCTCTAGGGCGAGAGCAGGAAACTCTTCAGTTTCTAATCTCTTCTGAGTTTTGGATAAGAGAACTCCTGAGTTCTCCAACTTTTAAATGTCTCATTCTATAGAATTTCCGTTTTTCAACAACTGACCAGGGTTTCTAGAAGAGTTCTTAGGGCCTTCGACTTTGCCTTCCTACAGAGTAACCTCTCCAAACACCTAAGGCATTGTCCAGTAAAGTGAAAGAGGGAGGCCTTGATGGTTCCTTCTTGTTTAGGAGTCTTCATCACAGCTTCCTGGAGGCCTTCTTTCCCCCCAAAAGATTCATCAGATCTCTGATTCTCAGGTAAGACCCCGCTTGCTCTGCCCTGGTAGACAGAGCTGGCTTCCTCTGACGTCCATATGTTAGCTACTTGCGTGATATCCAGAGTGCCTTATTAACCCCAAGCAAACTTCCTAAACCTTCATTAGCTAGTTGTAAAGCAACTCAATACCTCTCTCTTGGTTTTTGCTTTCCAGGCCTCTCAGTTTCTCCTGCTGGATGCTTCAACTGTCTGCTTTGAGTATCACTCCAGCATCTTAAATCAAGAGCTCTCTTCTGCTTCAGCAGCGCCCGTGGTGCAATTTCCTCTTCCAGTTCTGAAAAGCTGCAGCAGGATGTGCATTATCAGAGAATCCTGGGGTTGGGGAGAACCTGGGGGAAACATTTAAAATGTTCCCCTGCCTTCAGGCAGGACTGCGTGCACACCAGAGTGGTAACAAAGAATTTAGGACCTAAAAATAGCTCAGGGAACACTTAACTTTCTATAAGACATCTGAGATTCTCTCCTAATTCCCAATCTACCCCTCTTCTACCCTAATTCTCAAATCTCTAAGGTAGGGACTGAAACACTTACTAAAAACTCTAGGCTGGGTGTGGTGGCTCACGCCTGTAATCCCAGCACTTTGGGAGGCCAAGGTGGGTGGATCACCTGAGGTCAGGAGTTCGAGACCAGCCTGGCCAACATGGTGAAACCCCGTCTCTACTAAAAATACAAAAATTAGCTGGACGTGGTGGCAGGTGCCTGTAATCCCAGCTACTTAGGAGGCTGAGGTAGGAGAATCGCTTGAACCTGGGAGGCGGAGGTTGCAGTGAGTTGAGACTGTGCCATTGCACTGCAGCCTGGGAAATAAGAATGAAACTCTGTCTCAAAACAAAACAAAACAAAACACTCTAGAAAGCTGAATAGGTTCTCTTCACACCTGAGCCTCCTATCAACCCTGGGCTAGGCACACATCAATCTGAAATAAAGGAGTGGTGGTGGGCAGAGTCTTCATGAAGAGAGCACCACTATGAAGGCTTTTAGTTAGGCCAACCAATCCTCCAAATTGGGACACTTTTGAGAATAAAGGGGGTTGCTATTGATAATTATGCCATAGCAATAGTGATAAACTGGGGCTGTCCCAGCTACACCAGGATGTATGCTCACCCTATATTTGGGAGGTGCTAAGAACATGAGGTGGCGTCGGGGAGAGGAGGCAGGACTGCATTGAGAAGGAAAAAGAGTCCTAAAATACATCTCTTGTGTCCTCTGGTGCTTTTAGACCAATGGTTCTCATATTAAAATTGCCTGAGGAGGTTTTAAAAAATTATCAAGCCCTAGACCCCAGCCTAGGTCAATTGTATCAGCACCTGTGAGGGTAAGAGCCCGGCATAAACATGTTTTGAGTGCCCCCAGGTGGCTTTAATGTATAGTCAAGGTCAGGAACCACTGTTCGAGGCCTCAGGGACAGTACCTAGACTCACATGAGCCGACTTGTCCCTTTGGAGCCAAGACTCAAATGTACCTTAAGCTTTGACGCATTATCTAAGTTGTCTTTCACTGCAAAGAGCAGAAAACCCGGGCAATCAATAAGGAGATTTACCGGGTTTTTTTTTTGTTGTTGTTGTTCGTTTGTTTTTAATCGAGGCGGTGTCTCGCCCTGTTGCCCAGGCTGGAGTGCAGTGGCGCCATCTCGGCTCACTGCAACCTCCGCCTCCCAGGTTCAAGCAATTCTCCTGCCTCAGCCTCCCCAGTAGCTGGGATTACAGGTGCGTGCCACCGTGTCTGGCTAATTTTTTATATCTTCAGTAGAGACAGAGTTTCACCATGTTAGCCAGGCTGGTCTCGAACTCCTGACCTTGTGATCCACTTGCCTTGGCCTCCCAAAGTGCTGGGATTACAGGCGTGAGCCACCGCGCCTGGCAGATTTACTGCTTTCTGTAACAGGTAATACGAAGTCCTAAAGCAGGATGGATCTAGGCTTGGTTAATTCATTGGCTCAATGACTTCGTCAAGGACCTGCATTCTTCCGTCTTTTCCCTCTGTCATCTGAACTTGTTGTTCCCCTGGGCTAGTTCCCCACACAGACACAAGAGGGTTTCCGCAGTTCTAGACATCAGATGCAGGCACGAGGTCCAGAAGGACTGTCTCATCTAAGACCTGGAAGACTTTCCTGGAAGCTTCTCCTCCCCGTCTCCCTTACCTTCATCTCTTGTTTCATTAGTCAGAACTGAGTCATTTGCCCACCCCCAAAACAACCACCAGCTGAGAGAAGAAAATCATCACGATTGACTTGGGCTATTCAGGACTCGCCAGTGAGCTGGGTGAGTCCTCTTCCCTGAGGGAGGGACATCTGGAAAATCACTGTCCTATTGACAAAGAAGGAAGGGTGTATAGGAATCAACAATGTCTGCAGCACCTAACAGTGACCAAAGTCAGATTGGTCTGTGGATAGGAATATCCACCCTAATGAGGTTGTTTTGAGGGGCAAATGAGATAGTGCATGCAAAAGTGCTTATGCTAGGTACTATTTTAAAAGATTTTAAAAAAGAATTTCATTTCACAGAGGGAAAAAATGAAGGCACAGGAAAATTAAATGTTGTTATCAAAGTTTACCCACGTGTTCTTCCTCGTTGGCCTGTGTTCTTCACAGGTGACTAGTGCTACTTGAAATATTCTTCAACACATCCCACAATCTGGCTTCCTGTAGCTCAGCAATGCGGTCTTCCAACAGGGGATAAGAATGAAGTACAATGTAAATATAAAATAGAAGCTGATACTTGGGAGGCTGAGGCAGGAGGATTGCTTAAGCCCAGGAGGTGGAGGTCGCAGTGAGCCAGGATTGCACCACTGTACTCCAGTCTGGGCAACAGAGCTAGACCCTGTCTCTAAAAAAAAAAAAAAAAAAAAAAAAAAAAACTGAAGAAAACTATTTTGAAATAAAAAGTTTATTTTGAAAAACATTGTTATGTTTTTTCTAACACATATTTAATAAGTCCTACTCTTAATTACTACTAATTGCAACTGTTAATTACTAATATTGTTGTATTGCTTAAATAATAGCATTTATGTCACAGAAAGTAAATAATACAGAATACAATGCATAGCGAGAGAAGGGAGGAGGGGATCAATGTATAGTATTTACCATGGCCAGGAGAGGAAGAACGAGGATGAACTAAAAAATCAAAAGGAGACCCAGAAACTACATACATGTGTCAAAACAAGCAAATAAACAAAAAGACAATCCTGGCAGAAGCTTGGGAAGTAGAACACTATTGCTTAATATCTGCCAAGCCCGCAAAGGGTCCAGCACACATGGTTGCATGATGGGATTTTTTTGATCCCTTGAGATTGATCTATGAAAAAACAGATGTTGCATTAGACTACTTTGCCATTTACAGGACGGCATGGTACCTTATATTAAAGATGTCAGCTGCTTGGGGAGTCTTTGCAGAGGAGAGGATGGAGGACTGATATATCCATAAAGCTGAGATTCCTTTCTGTTGAAACGTTTTAGAAATTATTAACTTAGCTCTTTCAAAATGTGAGTATTGCTTTCCTTCCCCTCATTCCATCCTTTCTTAAAAATCTTGGCTCTAGTCTAGGTTGTTGGCCTACTTTTGGTGTGGGAATAATGATATGTTTGAGAATTTTGAAATCCAGACCATGAAACAAAATGTTCTGTGGTTAAACCACAGTGCTAATGATACTGCTATCCAAATAACTACATAGACCAACGTGTATTTTCGAGCTAGACATCGTTCTGCCATCTCTAGATTCCGATTTACAGTTGGAATAGTAAGACTTGACAAACCGTAGGCAGTGGAGACATCCTTGGTAAGCATGTCCAAATAAGGAGAACTGCTCTTGGGCAAGATTACAAAGAGGGCAATGTTTCCTTTCAGGCCCACCCAATTCTCTTCTGCACTCTGCTTCCCTTTCCTTTCCTTCTATGGAGGAGGTGATAAGAGTTCTCGGCCTCCACCATCCTGGATTTGTTCCCCCTTCGGCTCCCTTCCCACTCACCTCTCCACTAGCTCCAAAACGATCTCCAACCCTCAGTACATTCTAGCTCAGCATGGCTGATCTGTACTGGGTGTTAGGATAGAGTAATATAGAACAGCAATTTTTGTTAAGATATGAATGACTGAAGATATTTACCTTTCAAATGAGATACTTTAAACCCAACTGAATCTGTAACTGGTGGAATTTCAGGCAATGACAACAGGAAGAGAAATGAGGAAAATCCAGGGCCATCTTTGACATCACCACATAGGCCACAGCAAACTCGGTCTTCTTAAAGTCAGTTCAAGAATCACTCCTTGTCTTCAAGAGTAGAGAGGAAAGCAAGGGGAAACTCCTAAAGTCATGAGATACATCCCTTCGGATTTTGCCTCCCATCTCTCTTTATGTCAACAATCATATATCTCTCTGGGTTATGTCCTTAGTGTATCTAGCATGGGTTTTCAATTGCACAAATTTGTGATAAAGAAAACACACACTTCAAGATACCTTTTCCCAGAAGTCCTTCTTCTAAGATATCAGACCTTAGACCAGCAAGCTCACACAAACCTAGGAGTGGAGAGCAGAGTTTTAAAATAAGCAAACCTAGACAAGATTGGTAACGAGTGGTGATGATAATGATACATTTGTGGGTTCAGATTCTTAGGTGCCTGGGGGTTCCCTGATCAGAAGACTCCGAAAGAAGGAATAGTTCTTTAAGTCAAACCTGATGAATTTCTTGTATTAAACATCAGAAGTGGGAGAGAAATGACTTCACTGAACAAACCAGGGAACTAAGAGGTTCTGCTACTGACTGTTCTTCCTGTAATATATGCACGTAGACACCCTGTATCTTTGTTTTCCCACAGAAATAAACCTTTGTGCTTCATTGTCTGTAGCAGCAAAAGGTTGGGGAAAATCGAATGCCCATCAGTGGGAACTTGTTAAAGAAATGATGGTGTGTCCACATGAT
Organism: Macaca mulatta; assembly: GCF_049350105.2. NCBI lineage: Eukaryota > Metazoa > Chordata > Mammalia > Primates > Cercopithecidae > Macaca > Macaca mulatta. The sequence continues at coordinate 51,188,662 of NC_133410.1, read as the reverse complement.
GAGATTCTAGGCAGGTATCAAACAAGACAAGACAGCTATTTGCTGCTACAGGAATATACAGATTAAACACATAAAGGCGCTACCTTTTGTGTGAGAAAAAGGAAGAGCAATAATACACACATTCACATTTGCTGTATTTGCATAAATAAATAATAAAAATACTTCCTTGTACAGAGAAAGCAGGAAGTGGAATGAGATAAATGGAAGAGGAGGGGGAGCTGGACCCGCCACAGTTTGATATTGTTTCGATTTTTGAGCCATGAAAATATATTACCTATTTCAAAAGATTTTGCGATTTGATATTGAAATATTGTCAACGTGGTTTATCGAGCATTTAATATACGATTCACCAGTGACGTAGGCTGAGTTTGTATGACTGACCCCATTGGATCCAGGAGGAAATAGGACTTAGGATGATTTAGATATGATCCCACCTCTACTATTCTTTGATCCTGGGCAAGTTGCTTAACTTTTCTAACCCTATCTGTAAAATGGAAATAATCATAGAAGTGAAACAATAAATGTGGAGTCAAGTGAGGACTGAGTAAGAGTTAACTATTGTCATTATGATTATCATCTACCATAGCTGGTCAGTGGCTGGGATGCTAGAACCCGGGTCTCCTGACTCCTAGTCCCATCTGTGTTTCACCAGAACATATGCAGGAAAGCGCTTGTTGTGTCTGTTCAAATGGAGATTTCTTGGAAGAAACACATCTTCTAAGAGGTAAGAGCAGGTTGGTATTAATAAGAAAAGTCTGTGAAATGAAATGAATAGATAATTCCTTTAAAAGAGGTTCTCTCCTCTGTTCAGCACAGCACTATAAAAGTTAACTGCAATGGATTAATTAGTATTAGGGCTTGATTTAAAATAATATCGGGGTAGAGAAAGTGGGTGGGGTATACATGAAACAAATTAGCCACGAGTTGACAACTGTTGAAGCTGAATGGTGGGTACATGGAAGTTTGCATACTTATTGTCAACTTTTATATATATTTAACATTTCCATAAAAAAAGTTAAATATATATTGTAGCAGCTTAAACATGGCTTCAAAATTATCTGATACTCTTCCTGTCTGAGAGGTGAAGTCTATGTCACCTCCTCTCAATCCGGCAGGTTTTGGGACTGTTCTGACGAATAGAACGCAGTGCAAGTGGCCCTGTGTCAGGCTCCCTTTAGCCTTAAAGACTGGCAGCTTCTACCCTCATCTCTTGGAACACGGTCTGGAGTCCTGAGCCACCAGGTAAGAAGTTTGACAACACTGCTAGAAAGACCACAGAAAGGGGCTCTTGAGACTACATAGAGAGAAAAAGGGGCCCGGCTTCCTCATCGTTCTGGCCAAGGAGGCACACATGTGAATAAAGCTTTCTTGGACCCTCCAGCCCAGCCCCACCACCAGCTGAACTCCACAGAGTGACCTCATTGTTGTGATACAGAGTGTAACAATTGTCCAGGAGAGCCCTGCCCAAGTTCTCATCCCACAGACAGTAAATATGGGAAAATGATTGATGTTTAAGCCATCAAGTTTTGGGATAGTTTGTTACACAGCATTAGATAGATAATCAGAATACACATGCTGCACACACACATGTGCACACATGCACACACTCACATACACACACCCACACACATGTACACACATGTGCACACACATACGCATGTACACACACTGAGACACACATGCACACACATGCACGTGTACACACACCCAGACACACATGCACACACATACACATGCACACACACGTGCACAAACATACACATGCACACATACACATTTTAAACAGCAACAGCAGGAATTTAGTTTGAAAACATTTGGACATCTGGCTACCTAAAATGTTGCAGTGTGATAAAACTAAAGTATAAAATTATGAAGAACTTGGTTATCAGTGGGACAAAGATATTCAAGTATTTGAAATTTACGGCAGTATTTTAAAGGCAGAGAGGGTCTTTTTAACAAAGTAAATTGCAATAGTAGGTTGTGAAAGATTTACTTTCAGAGTCTGAGTAGGTCTTGTACTCTTTATTTGGTGCCAATTTAGTTGTTGACAAAACTATTGAGGGGCAAAACACCCTCAAATCTCTTAAGAAGAAAGAAACCATTACAAACATATCCAGTCACATTTCAAGGGAGCATGTTTTGATGGCTGCTTTTCAAAGTTTTCAATGTTGTCCTTTCATTTAAAAGCACACATATTTCATAGAGTAGATGATATTAATTGTGTTTTTTTTGAACAGCCACTGATTTTTAAAAATCCAGTAGACTCATCATTTACTTGTACAAGCTGCACTTGTGTTGATTTCGGTGGTAATGTCACTTAATCAAGCGATCTCTTGTTTTATTTATTTTCATATGTGATACAATTAGCAAAACAACAATGAAAGAAAACAAAAGAGACAAAACTTCATGTGGATGCTGTTGTGCTTTATAGAACACCTTTCCCAATTTGCCAGATTGGATAGGTTGTATCAAACATCAGCTTTTCCACAAGCCCTCCTGCTCACCCTATCTGGAATAGCAACTCCTGTAGCTCTACAGTCTTGCGCCATTTTATTTTTCTTCCTTGTAAGTATGAAGGCATTCCATTTTACAGTCTTTTGCAATCCTCTTTTCCTGTCACTACAACATAAGCTCTTTGAGAATAAGACCTTTAGATCCTGCTGGACCTAACACAATGACTAGCATATAGTAGATGCTTAACAAATATTTACAGAGTGAATGAATGAATGAATGAATGAATGAATGAATGAAGATTTTTTTCCCCCTTTTTTGATACAGGGTCTTGCTCTGTCACCCAGGCTAGAGTGCAGTGGCATGATCACGACTCACTGCAGCCTCAACCTCCTGGGCCCAAGTGATCCTCCCACCTCAACCTCCCCAGCAGCTGGGATCACAGGTGCACATCACCACACCTGGTTAATTAAAAAAATTTTTTGTAGATGCTGTCTCCCTATGTTGCCCAGGCCCGCCTCAAATTCCTAGCCTCAAGTGATCCTCCTGCCTCAGCCTCCAAAGTGTTGGCATTACAGGTATGAGCCGTCACACCTAGCCCTGAATGGGGATTTTTATCTCAGTTAATTTATAGTAGGAAATCACCTAAAAGTATCAAAATATGGGAAAAGTTAAATAAGTTACAGTATGTTATATCCATGTGATAGGACGCTATGGAGCTTATGGCAATGATGCTAAATTTCAAAGTAGGACATGGCCAGTGGACTTTCAAATGATGCCAGACACCTCTAGGTCTGTAGGAGGAGACTACCAGCCTCCCAACTTCCTTTCCTTCTCATGGGAAGAACACCTTAATAGTTATGTACTTGTTCTGAAATGTCAGAGGCAGTTAGGCACCTGTGGCCTAAGGGAAGGACAGTACCTTTTCTGGGCTGAACCAAGGTATTGCTCCCAGTGCTTCTTAGTACAAATTGTTCTAGGGAGGAAGTGGTCTCACTTGCCTAAGGAGCCCAGGGGCCTTCTGAGGGGGAAGTGACTGAGCCTCTCAGTAACCTCTCACTGAAACTCAAAGTTGGATAACTTTTTGGGGTGGATTGAGAGGGCCTAATAAGGCTCACCAACAGTATCAGGCAAAGTGTCTTTTAAAATATGATTATCTTGAGTGTGGAAAGAGATGGGACTGGTGCTCTGCTGTACCCTGGAGTCAAAAGGAAAAATGGTGTCAGCAATCGCTGTGGTCCGTGAGCGAGGAAACACTGGTCTCCTCTAGGGCAGCACCTCGGGAGGCAGGTGTGTGCCCAGGCAGTGGCTATGCGAGTGCTGACATTACGATGGCCCTGCTCAGCATGGTGGCTCACACTGAGGTAGCTTCCCTGTGAAGTGGCCAAGTCCGGGGTGTAGTGTCTGTGATTCTAGGGAGACTGGATTTTCCTCCCTGGGGCCCCGATGATGTCAGAAGCCCCCGCTCACTTCAGGATACCCTAAAACCTAGAGTATCCCAAAGTACAGTTTTTTAATCTCTTTTCAAAGATTAGCAGTACTTCTTAGCAAGAGGGGATTCAAATACTACACTTCGGGGCACTCTAGGTTGTAGGCATAGTATAGTATCTTACACTGTGACGTCAGCAATCTTCATTACATGCTCTACTGGGTTAAATGATGACTCCCAAATATTCATGTCCACCTGGAGCCTCAGGATGTGACTCTGTTTAGAAATAGGGTATCTGCACCTATAATTAGTGAAGCTAATGAGGTCATACTGGATTAGGGTGGGCCCTAAATCCAATGACTGATGTCCTCATAAGAAGGCCCTGTGAACATATAGAGACAAAGATACACAGGGAGAAAGGCCATGTAAAGACAGAGGCAGAGGTTGGAGTGATGTTTTCAACAATCCAAGTAACATCAACGATTGCCAGCAACCACCAGAAGCTAGAAGAGGTATGGAAGGATCCTCCCCTAGAACCTTCAGAGAGAGCATAGCCCTGCTGACAACTTGCTATCAGGCTTCTGGCCTCCAGAACTATGAGACAATACGTTTCTGTTTCTGCTGTTTAAGTGACCCAGTTTGTGGTACTTTGCTAATAGCAGCCCTAGCAAACCAATGTATATGCATTTATAGAGTGATCTTGATTTTGAAAAAATTTTAATGGACATAGGCACACACATATACACATATATGAATGCATGGGGGAAAGCATGCAGAAAGTGGCATGCTGCATACTAGAGCATGCAGCTAAATGTAAATGCTGGTTGTTTTTAGTGGTGGGGGAATGAATGACTTTCATTTTCTTCTTCAAATTATCTATAACTAGCGCTTATTATTTTAATAATCAGAACTGAATTAAATGCTCATCTAGTTGATGCTTCCGGCAGATTAACACCCAAATCTGTAAATCAGATTGTTGTAAACCTATTTGAAAAAGTACTTACATTGGCATTAAACCAGTATCGCCCACCAAAAGGACTTGTCTTTCCAAGCCCACCTATGGTTTGTTTTTATTTAGTTTTTTACTTCTTTGCTTAGTTTTCTGTCAAAAGATAATCTTTATCAAATTAAAATACTGTCAAGTTTGCTACAGTACCATGGAGTTCTAAATATATTTCTCAATTCTCTCTTCCAACAATGTTGATTTAAAAAAAATTTTTTTTTTCTCGAGACAGAGTCTCACTCTGTCGCCCAGGCTGGAGTGCAGTGGTGCGATCTCGGCTCACTGCAACCTCCACCTCCTAGGTTCAAGTGATTCTCCTGCCTCAGTCTCCCTAGTAGCTGGAATTACAGGCACCCACCACCACACCCGGCTAATTTTTGTATTTTAAGTAGCGATGGGGTTTCACCATGTTGGCCAGGATGATCTCGAACTCCTGCCCTCAGGTGATCCCCCCCACTCAGCGTTCCAAAGTGCTGGGATGATAGGTGTGAGCCACTGCACCTGGCCCATGTTGATGTTTAAAGCTTGGTGGTGGTTCTCATCTTCTAAGGAGTAAATGAAAGCTTCCTAATAATGATAGCAAGCAGCCCTTACTATGTGCCAGGCACTATTCTAAGCACTTTATTTACATCAACCTGTGCTAGAACCCCCTTCTATCTCCAAAATGTCCGCTTTGTCTGATAAATTAAGTGATCACTCTGCCTATTGAGGTCCTACTATTATTCCCCATTTTACAAATGAGGAAACCAAGGAATAGAGAAAATAAGTAATCTGCCCAAGTTCACACAAAGAAGTAAGTGCCAGAGCTGGGATTTGAACCCAGGCCCCAGAGTCCACACTCTTTAAGATACTAGGCCATACTGCCTCACCTTTGAGTCTGGTAGGGGAATATGGAGCAGTATAAATATTACAAATGATGTTACAATATTGATATACAATATTGTAATATTACAATATTACAAATTAATTACTAATTACTCTTCATGTTGTTTAGTTGTTATTTAAAATCTATTTTATATCCCACAAACAAGCATGAGAGAAAGTAAAATGGATGTGATGGGTTCCCTGACGGTCCTGGAAGTGGAGCGTGGAATTGCTCTTACATAACAGTGCAGCAGTTAGGCAATGGTCTGATTTTCAGACCATTTCCAACATGGTCTGAAAATCAAAAGGCTACAGTGACTGATCACAGTACACGGATCAAACCGATGCCTGACTTAAAACCCTTCATTGCCTTTCTGTGCCCTGAGGATCTAGTCTAACTGTCCTCGCAAGGGCTCCAAGACTGTGCCCACCTTTCAGGTCTTAAGGGCTTTCTTCCTGCTTCTGGAACATGTCATCCTTTCTGCTACTTTGGGGCTTTTCCTGCCTGTGCTGTTCTCTCTGCCGGAGGGGTCCTCCCTTCCCCATCGCCTTTGCCAGGAAAACTCCAGAGTGAAATCACAGGTCCTAGCTGTTTCTTGACCCTTGCCAGCCCGGGGGCCTCCGAGAGGTTAGTCCCTCCGTTCCACAAGCCCCGGGCCCTGCCTGCTCCTCCTTCCTAACACTCCCCGCTCTGGTGTGAAGTCCATCTTCTCCACCGTGCTGAATGGGCGTCCGGCACACAGCCCGGAAGTATTTGTTGACTAAATTTCTGACCGCCGGACAGACTAAGAGAAATAGCAGATTCACCGCCCTCCACCACACATACACTTTGGGCTTAAGAAGTTTACAATTGGCCAGGCGCGGTGGCTCACGCCTGTAATCCCAGCACTCTGGGAGGCCCAGGCAGGCGTATCACTTGAGATCAGAAGTCCAAGACCAGCCTGGGCAACATGGTGAAACCCCGTCTCCATCAAAAAATACAAAAATTAGCAGGGCGTGGTAGCAGGCGCCTGTAGTCCCAGCTCTTCGGGAGGCTGAGGCAGGAGAATCGCTTGAGCCCAGAAGGTGGAGGTTGCAGTGAACCGAGATCATATCACTGCACTCCAGCCTGGGCAACAGAGCAAGACTCCGTCTCAAAAAAGAAAAAAAAGTTTACAATTAATGAAAGCAATACATAAGAATATACAAATCGTAATACTTCAAAATTCACAGAGTGGTGTCAATGCCATGGCTAAGGCTGTACTACTTAGTTGCTTAGTTAAAAACAAAAGTTAATTCTAATTATTTCTCTTTAAGGGAATAAATAATTTCCTGTAGTGACTGACACAAGACATGCCTTGGAGTTGAGAATCCCTCTCTCAGAGGGGAGGGGTCGTGAGCTGGAATCTGTTTCTATATACAAATCCTTCTATTGAGATCAGGAGAAAGTGCCTCTGGCTGAGAAAGGGACAACATGACAGGTGAACAGCCAGGCTGACGTTGGCGATTGTATGAAGACACGTCTGATCATCATACCAAACCACTTAGGTAAGAGACAGGGTCAAATCACAATGTGGGAGTGGCTCACCACCCTGGCCATGCCACTTCTTCCTACAATGAGAGGAGTATAACTTCTAGTAGATTTGCTGTTGTTTTGTTGCTGAAATTGGGGAGCAGTTGTTTGTTTGTTTTTCTTTTTCTTTTTTTGAGACAGGGTCTCACTCTGTCACCCAGGCTGGAGTGCAGTAGTGCTATCTCAGTTCACTGCAACCTCCGTCTCCAGGGTTCAAGTGATTCTCCTGGATCAGCCTCCCCAGTAGCTGGGATTGCAGGCATGTGCCACCATGCCTGGTTAATTTTTGCATTTTTAGTCAACACGGGGTTTCACCATGTTGGCTAGGCTGGTCTCGAACTCCTGGACTCAAATGATCGCCCACCTCAGCCTCCCAAAGTGCTGAGATTACAGGTGTGAGCCACCGCACCTGGCCCAGTGGTTTGTTTTACTCAAGATGAAATAATTCCTAAGTGCCTTTCTTAGGCCCAGCATCTCAAGCACTTGCAGGATTTTCTGTACTGGAGGTCACACAGGTGGCCGACCAAGTTTGTGCCCAGCCACTGCTGACAGTCCTCCATCTGTGCGTTTGCCTTCATCCACTCTAGTATGTGTACACTGCAATTTCATTTATTTACTTCACTCTGCTGTGATAATTGCACATTTGGGAAAAGGCATCTAAAATATCACCAAGAAAATAAGAAAAGAAAAAGGCAATTTTTCTTAAGGTGCTTTGATGAATTTCAGTCTTTATTCTGATTGCTTTTGCTTCGGCTTCTTACTTTATGTATTTACTCTTCAGGGTTGGAGTAATTGCATTTCTGATTTCTCTTATTTGGGTGACCAGAATTGGCTTAGTAATGCTGTTTGAACACCTCACAGATTTCTTTTATTGCAACATAATGGGGTGGTTTTTTTTTTGGTTTGTTTATCCCATTGTTGTGCTCACTGCTCCATCCCCAGCCCTTTTCAAATTTTTCACTGTTTGCAGACAGGTTTCCTTTCTCACCTGGAATTTCTTGCCAGGATGTCTCTCTTCTGCCAGCAAAAGGGAAAGAGGCTGACACAGTGGAATTGTGTCTTCTCTTTCTCAGAGTGCCCTTGCATTTTCATGACAGTTTGGGTTATGAATTCACATCCTAGTGTTTGGCAGCACACTAGGACTGCTGGGGTGTGCCTCAGACCTACATCCATAAGGACACTTTATAAAAGCTGTGATCAAATCTCTAAGAACTACCTCCCATCTATAGTCACCTTTGTGTGGCTCAGCTGTTGCCCCTTTAGTGGGATTGCTGGATCAAATGAGAAAGGGGCCAGGTGCAGTGGCTCAAGCCTGTAATCCAGTGCTTTGTGAGGCTGAGGTGGGAGGATCTCTTGAGGCCAGGAGTTCAAGGCCAGCGTGGACAACATAATGAGGCCTTGTCTCTACAAACAATAAAAAATTAGCATGGTGCTATTCTTTTAGGTGTGGTGATGTGTGCCTGTAGTACCAGCTGCTCAGAAGGCTGAAGAGGGAGGGTCACTTGAGCCAAGGAGCTGGAAACTGCAGTGAGCTATGATCACACCACTACACTCCATCCAGCCTGCGTGACAGAGTGAGACCCTATCTCAGAAAAATGTTTTTAAGTGAGACAAAATTATTTTGTAGGTTATATTTTCCAAGGTAGCAATTTAACTGTGGTTGTTATCCTTTTATAAAAGGGGTTTCTTAATTTGGAAAGAAACAAATGAAAGAGAAATTCCACTAAAAATAACAGTGAAAGGAGAAAACACACTTACCAAAATGTAGAAGTAGCTCGCACAATATCATCGAATCTCGATCCACTTTAGATATTGGAGCATGATCACCAATTCGTCTTTCTAGCTGCTTTGCTCGAACCGCTCTTTGAACACTGGCTCTATGGGAACAGTTGTCAAGGAAACGTGTACAGCGTGGCTCTTCTGCCAGTTCATTCGGCGGGTCCCCCACTCTGCAGCATGGGTGTGCGGTGGGCTTTTCTGTAGCTTATTTTAGTTTTATCTTGATTAATATGAATGATCATCAGTCACTTGGTGACTTGAAGAAATTTTTTTATAGCTTGTGGTGAAGAATTGAAAAAAACGTGGCTGTCATTTTGTTCTCCAACTGGGGCTTAGCTGATGTGCCTCCTAACAAAATTCACTAATATTGAGTACAATTTACCACCCCCAGATACTTTTATATGTGGGTTTAAAATAACGTCCTAACACAAGTGTGAGCCATAAATACTGCCTAGACTTTCAATTCTGTGAAAATGTGAATTGAGGTCTAAATATCATCCTTAGCCTCCATTTCCCTACAGGTATCAACATAAGACTCATGGATTAAGAGAATCCTCACCCTCTCTGTTTGAATCTTTAAATGCTTCAACACAGCTTTCAGATTTTCCTTTACTTAAGCCACTGTCTTCTAGTGTAAGGGTTGTAAACACTGAGATGTTGTAGACAAATGAGATAATTTCTCATTTGTTTTGTTTAGGGAAAATCCGTGAGAGTCTATTATTTGGCTCTATTTTAAATTTAGCTATTCTCTAAAATCACCGTTTAAATGAAATGAGGCGCTTGGAAAAATAATTTTGCTTCCAATACTGTAAGAAATTGGCATATTATCTGTCCTAACTCAGCAACTTGTACTAATACCCATGAGCTATTAAATTCAAACCAAAACTAAATAGCTTTGTTTTCATTCCATCCATCCATTCTCCATTCTCCATCCATCCCACTCATTCACCCAACATTTACTTTGAGGAAACCTCTAATAATAAAAGGTGTAAGTTTAATGAAAGACCATGTGATAGATCAGGTTGAATTGACTACTGTATTAGTCTGGGTTCTCCAGAGGGACAGAACCAATAAGATATATGTATATGTAAAAGGAAGTTTATTAGGAAGAATTGGCTCACACGATTACAAGGCAAAGTCCTACGATAGACTGTCTGCAAGCTGGGAAAGAGAGAAGCCAGTAGCAGCTCAGTCCAAGTCCAAAAGCCTCAAACCAGGGAAGCTGACAATACAGTCGTCGGTCTGTGGCTTAAGGCCTGAGAGCCCTTAGGAAGCCGCTGGTGCAAGTCCTAGAGTCCAAAGGCTGAAGAACCTGGAGTCTGATGTCCAAGCACAGGAGGAGCACAAGCAAGCACCTGGCATGGGAAGAAGAAAGAGCCAGAAGGCTCAGCAAGCAAACCGATCCCACCTTCTCCCACCTGCCTTGATCTAGCCATGCCGGCAGGCGATTGGATGGTGCCCTCCCACACTGAGGGTGGGTCTTCCTCTCCTAGTCCACAGACTCATTTGTCAATCTCCTCTGGCAACGCCCTCACGGACACTCAGAAACCATCCTTCACCACCCATCCAGGCATCCCTCTAGCCAATCAAGTTGACACCTCATATTAACCATCACAACTATTCTATTTGAGCTTCCTAATGTTGTTAAGAAGCTACAATTCTCTGGACAGGCATGCGTGTATACACACAAGCACGCATGCATGCACACACACACACATATACTCACAGAGTTTCCTTCTGCACCTTTTTAAATTGGATATTCACACAGCTCATCTCAAGGTGACATCTAAAAAAGGTCTCAATCAAGACTGTGGAACGGCACAAGAAAAGGCTGGCTGATAACTGCCCACCAAGAGGTCTTGCTGGTTGGCATTTTGACATCACCATTCTCAGGTCTTGCCCTCAGCTCTGTAGGCTCAGAAACGTGACTCCATCTGTACTCCTGAGGAAAGAGTCACAGTAGCCTTGCTCACAAGACACTGAAGAGCAAGACAAATGGCTGGGGTGTTAATCACAATGAGAAATGCGACTGACACATGGATTGTAATACTTAGTGGGTTCTCATCCTATAGGAGAAATCAAATTATAATGACAAGAGTGGATGTTGAGCATGAATCAGAGCAAGGGAAATGACAGTCCACATATCCACTGGCATTAGGTTCTGAGAGTTTGATGGGGGACATCTAGGATAGGAGTATGGCCCCTGGGACTGCAGAGGGAAGCCATAGGCTAGTGTACATACACCACACAGATAAAACAAGATCCGCATAGCAGACCCTGTAGTTCATGTTGTCCACCTTCCCTCTGATGAATCTCCCTTTGCCTTTCCCTCTTTGGATACACTAATAACTTTTTTTTTTAGACTGAGTATTGCTCTCCCCAGGCTGGAGTACAGTGGCACGATATCGGCTCACTGAAACCTCTGCCTCCCAGGTTCAAGAGATTCTTATGCCTCAGCCTCCCGAGTAGCTGGAACTACAGGCATGTGCCACCATGCCTGGCTAGTTTTTGTATTTTTAGTAGAGATAGGGTTTCACCATGTCGGCCAGGCAGGTCTCAAACTCCTGATCTCAGGTGATCCACCTGCCTTGGCCTCCTAAAGCGCTGGGATTACAGGCGTGAGCCAGTGCGCTTAGCCAGATACACTAATGTCTTGTAGAGTGTCTATTGCAACTTTACACACAAATCCAGCCTGATTTCACCCAAAACTATTCCCTGATACTTGATTGAAAGAATCTTTTGGTTCCACCCTTGCAGGATGCATTTCTATAGTTCGATTCTGAAAAGTGTTCCTTATTCCATGTTTGAGGGAGAGGGGTCCCTGACTCTGGCCCCGTTTACTGCTCCCCCATGAAGTCTTGCTTGCTTTTTAGATAATGCTCTTTCTCCTTTGCCTTCAGCAGAAGTGTAAGTCTTTGTCCATGCTCTGGATCTGTGCCAATTCCTACAGCTTCTTCTGGTTGGCATCCAAAGCCCTGAAAATCATCATCCAAAGAGAGAAACACTGTGATCTGACGACATGCAGTTCAGTAATATCCTGCTGGTTACAATCAGTTCTGACATAATGTATTTATGGGATAGATAAGATCAGTTCAAGATCATAAAGTATTGAAAGGTGGATATACCAGAGGTAGAGAAGAGGTTTAGGAGCAAAAATCATGGCTTCCCCTTGTTCATTTCCCTTTGTCCAATGCCACTAATATTCATGTGATACCCAGAGAGTGAAAGATTTATTTCCCATTCAGCTTAATTACACAAACGTTTATTCATTAGGCACCTATTGTCTGATAGGTTCCATACCAGGCAGTCAATGAAATGAGGAATTTGGAAAAATAATTTTGTTTCTAATACAGTAAGAAATTAGTAGATGGACTTTCCTGACAAGTTTGTATTAATACCTGTGAGTTATTAGGTAGAATATAGAGATGAATGTGACATAGTCAAAAAGCTTGAGGTCTTCTGGAAGAGACAAAATATGTATTTATTCATTCAATACATATTTACTGAGCATTTATTATGTGCCTCCCACATTTTGCTCGAGCCCTATCAAAGCCCTTGTCATTCCCTGAGCCCATTACACTGTTGCGTCTGCCTGCTGTTACCCCTTCCTGAGAGAGTGAAAGAAGTAGGAGCAAATGGACTAATTAATGAAGTAAGGACCTGGAGCAAATATGAAGCAGGCAATCAAGGATACAGGCAGGAAGGCAAGAGAACCTCTGCTGAGACTGCAGGAGAGCTGTGTGGATGATCAGTGATGTAGGTAAACATGGTGGTGGTAGAAAGGGCCACATGTGGAACACAGAGGGAGCATTGGATCTGGGCCAGTTCTGCCCAACACAGCATTCCTCTAATGGGAAACTTTAGCTCAGGGACTCTCCAGAGACCTGACTGAGATTTTCTTGAACTTCTGCTGAGGTTTGAGGCTCTTCCCATTCCATCCCTCCTTCCCTTCCTGCTCTCCTTCCGCAGATGTAGACCTGCACCGTGGTTAAAAGGTTTTGCCTAATTACCCCTGCTCCCTCGCCCTTTGTCCTCACAGGCATTTCCCTCAACAAACCTCTTGAACAGAGAATTCCTGCTTGGTGTCTGCCTCTCAGAGGACGCAAATTGATACCACATCTTATAAGTAGGGGAAAATGGAAGGCTGAAGGGACTCAGTGTGGTTTCTCCGTATGATGGAAGAACAGACGTAGAGGGAAGGAGAGCATGGGAATTGCAAGGGTTGGTGGTGAGGGCTGGAGAGAAGATTAGACAGATCAGGATGTAAAAGGGCTTGGGGGAGCAGAGTGCAGAAAATGGCTGTAGGAATAGGTTGCTGGAGGAGAGATGAGGGTCAATGATACTGGTCTGGAACTACAAGGCAAGAATGTTAGTTGCCTATTCATTACTAATAGAACCCTGATTTTATTCAGAACAGCAGTGGACCCAGTTGACAATTCTCAGCTTTCTTTGCAGTTAAGGGTGGCCAAAAATGTGTAAGTAAAAATCATTGGCTAGGGAAGGGGCGGGGGGCGCAAGAAAAAAAAGTGAGCAATCACCTAGAAGGTGTGCCCATTCGCCATTTCTTCTCCTTTCTTCTTCCAGCCTTTCAGCCAGTTTGGACCATGAACCACTTTAAGGACAGAAACCAAGGCTAGGATGGTGGAGCAGAAAGACAGGGATCCCTAAACAACATGGAGTCACCATTCTAGCCCTGATTCGACTATATGAGAGGGTTTGCATTATTTAAGCCACTTTGCTGCGTATTTCATGTACAGTCAAACCAATTCTAACTGGTACAGATAAATCTATTGCACCAACGTTTCAGCCCCTGACAGGGCCTTCTGCAGTGTCAGGCCCAGCTCCCATGGAAGGGGAGTGGGGAGGGAGAAGAGCAGACATAACTATCTCCTGGAGGTTGAGGTAGAGAGGATGTATATAAGTCAGATGGAAAGATGCATAGTGTCGAAGGGGAATATTTTGGAGGCTAAGGGTGAGAGGAACAAGAAGAAAATGCCATGTATGCGAACATGTACACATCAGGGGAGGAGGGCCAAAGGGCAGAGGTTCTCGCCTGAGAATGGAGACGTGCCAGATTAGAAATATGGATGAGAAGTGGCCAGCAGGAGAATATTTATCTCCCCTCCCTGACCCTAGATGATTGTGGGGTGATGGAGTGGAGCAGCTTCTACCCTGGAAGGCTGAAATAAAGTGTTTGTTTCCAATGGGAGTTTAGAAAACAATCAAAATGGACAGGGGAGCTGTATTCAGTGAAGGGAAGAGTCAGAGGAAATAAATCACAAAAGAACACTGAGGCAAGCAGAGAGGCGAGGGTGCCGTGGGGAGTGGAGCTTTGCCTTTGGGGAGGTGGCTAAAGACTGCAGAGAGCAGAAGCCGGGAGGCATTGGCTTGCACCCACATTTCGGCCCCTGACAGAGCCTCCTGCAGTGGCAGACCCAGGTCCCATGGAAGGGGAGTGGGGAGGGGGAAGAGCAGTGCAGCCTGCAGATTTCCTAAGTTTTTGCTGCTGTTCAGGGACAAATTTGCGTAAGGCAGGAATGAGTCCTCATCACAAATGTGGATCCTGACTCAAATACAGTTACAATTACAGTTCAGCTCCATTTGAAGGTGAGAAACAAGCTCCCAGGTGAAGGAGCTCGGAGTCTGAAAGCTGCCTGGGCCAAAGTACCTGGTAATTAGGGTTCGCTTTGCTGTCTGAGGACTGGAGCTGTTTCTGCCCCACTTGGCATTTCCCTATGTTCCCCACTGGAATCAACAAATCATGACAACTCTAAGGATTTGGGGGTGGGGGACATTAAGTGAAGATCATTGGGTTTCATGTGTTACACGAAAGAACCAAGAACCAATATGAATGGAATGAATCTTAGCATTTTTGAAGTTTGAGAACTTCAAGTTCAGTCATACTTCCCCTTCTCCCTTTATCTCTGCTAAAAATGCTGCATGGACAATAGGACCCAATTTTCTGAACCTCAAAGAAGATATACCGTTTGATAACAAGTATATTTTTTGTTAACAGGCCAGCATTTTTGAAATTAGAAGAGCCCTCAAAAATGCAGGCTGTCTTCCTACTCTCTAGGACATATTCACTTTTTATAACTAAGTCAGTTTCGTTTTTAGGATTTTGTGGCACCCATCTCAGCCGGTGAGAATTAGAAAATTCTCAGGGTGTTGCAAAACTAGGTTTGGGAATTATCAACCTAGATATTTCCCAAAAGTGCGTTAGACATCCCGTGTCCTAAGCCAAGCAATTCACAGCCATCCTGCCTGCAGAGAGCCTGCTTCTTAATCTTCTCTTCTTCAGAGCACACATCAGGCCTGGGAAGGCCAGCAAGCCCAGTTCCCAGTGAGTGACAAGTTTGGATTTCAGGGGTTCTGAGTGGACTTTGAACCTTCTCAATACTATTTTTGCCTCACTGCTTCAGTGACTTTGGACATTTTCTTCTGATTGATTAGGATTAAATGTGCTTTTCTAAGCTCCTGTTGAGACATGTGGTTCTCATTACTGTCACTGCTCATTCCCCACAGTCCAGCAGCCTCTGCCCCTTTCTCCAGCATTGCCTGTTATCTCAGGATCCCATCACAGGCCTGGAGGAACCGGCTGGGAGTCTGGATGTGGGTGATGAGGAAGGCTGGTAGGAAAGCCAGGAACCCACAGGAACTGTGGTCCAGGAGCTCCATTCCTCTTTGTCCACAAGCATGACAGGATAGCCTGGGAGGGTTCAGGAGCGTCTTCTCCCCAAGTCAATATGTTAACCCATGTGGAATTTCACTAAGTGAATGTCCAGGTGCGTCAGTCAGGGGTCTGATGGGAAAGACGGTACCATCAAATTGGGTGATTTGAGTAGAGTTTAATCAAACCACGTGCTAGTTGGATTCTCTGGGAAGCAGATGCTGGGACCGAGTTAGGAGTGTGGAGTGAGTTAGAAGTTAGGATTTATTAGGGGTTATAGTCTATGGAAGATAAAAGGAGCAGCAAGCAAGAATGAACAGGGAAAACCTTCAGTCTCGATGCAAATCACCTGTAATAAAAAAGAAGGGACAAAGCAGGACTGGGCCAGGGAAGCTCAGAGCATGAGTCTGATCTGACTGAGTCTTAACCAACCCAGTCGGGAGCAGGAGCAAGGACAGCCAGTTAGAGGAGTCTCTGTTGTCACACAGAAATGGTCAGGACCCCCGGCCCTGGTATCCCCATCATGTTCCGTCATTAGCTGGGGCTGTTCAGAAATAGCCTGGCAAATAGCAGCAGCAGCAGCAGCAGCAAGAACAGCCATGAAATCGATCTTGAAGGCTGAAGGCAGTCAATTCACTGCAGCCTTGCAGCTGAATGGCAAGTTCTTCCATGCAAGAAGATCTGAGAGGTGCACCTCCATGGCTGCCACGCAGGCTCCTCCCGAACGCACAGGTAGAGGGTAGAGCACCCAAGCCACAGAGCAGACGAGGCAGAGAGGGGCCCCACTGGCCTCATCAGCCCTGAGTACAGTCTGTCGGGTGGGGATGCAGCCACCCTGAAGGGAGGGAGTTGGGGATAAGCACCTGTGCCTCACCCTCCTCCCTCCATCCTGCCAGTGCTCTCCATTCTTCATCCCGACCAGCTTGTTGGTCTAATGCATGCCCATCAGCCTCCCAGGGTGTACAGCAGGGTGGAGGGGCTCAGCAAACACAGGTGGCACACAGCGCAGCCTTGGAGAAGGAGCAAAGTCTCCCAGGGAGAGAGAATCCAGCGGTGGGGAAGGCCTGAGGCAGGCAGAGATGTTTCTTTGTCTTGCCAAGCTTCTCCTCAGCTGTCTGCATCCCAGAGTCACTGCCCAGCTAACAAAGGATCACTCTCCACCCCTCAGTAGGTTCACTGCCAAATCAGGGGCCTTAGGAATGACTGCACACAGAGAGAGAGAAGGGGAGAGGAGGGAAGGGGGAAGGGTAGGGGACACTTCAAAGTGGAGTGCCCACTCACATACACCACACACATGCACGCACACCACATTCTACTTTCCTGGGTCTTACACATGAGGGTGAGAGGTGACACAGGGATCAGAATCTGAAGCCAGCAGCATTCCTGAGACTCCTTATGCACCTGCCTATGCAGTCCAAACTTCCCAGAACTGTCCCTCTTTCAGGGTCTTAATGCTTTGCAGAGTGGCCTGTGGCCATCCGTGCATATGACCCTTAGGTCTCACCGCTTCCGACAGAGGACTCCTCTCTGATGGCAGCTTACTTTCTCCAGCTGCCTGTAGGCATTTATCTTGTTTCACAGCCATTCACAGCCACAGGAAACATTAGTTCTGTTTCCGAGGAATGGACAATGCTGGGCAAATTACCTTTGGCAGCGAGCAGTTAAGATAATTTTTTAATGATACAAACAGGACTCAGCCGATGGTGTTCAAAACAGGCCTGCTGGAGCTGAACTGGGAGCCAGCAGACGGCTTCTCTCCTAACTCAGTTTGACTGAGTGAGACGTTTGATTTGAGCTTCCATTAAAGAGGTAGAATGTATTAAATTGTTTTGATGATGATTGGCCTTTTTTCAGTGAAAGAATGTAACTCTTTTTGTCTATGAAAGAGTATATACATGGATCATTTCCTTCTTCTACCCGCTATTCAATGAGGCCCAGGCCAATTTCTTAAGTGAAGGCTCAGGACTTACTAAGTCACTTATTTTGCCACAATGTTTGCAAAAGTAATTGGTGAAAAATGTCCAATTGACATGAGTGTATTCGGACAACGGGAAGGGAGATGGGTTTCCTTCTTAAGGGTCAGAAACAATACCCAGCTCCCTGCTAGGTTCGGTCCTCTGCCTTCAAGCTAAGTGAATTCTTGTTGATTGTAAAAAGGAAAGGCAAAACATTTTCCAGTGTTGTTTTCTGTTGGGACACTGACGTGATGCTCATCTGTAAGGCAACTCTCTCTGCAGAATCACCACCTCCCATCCACGGAGAATTAATACAGTCACAGTGGAGACAGAGACCCAGCCGAGATGACAGTTACAGGGCCGGGGAGTGAGAGGGGAGAGAGCAGGAGGCAGCGTTTGCTTTTGCCTTCTGATAGTCTCGTCTGGGACTTGGACACCTCTGCATTATCCTTCTAGTCTATAAAACAGTAGAAGGGAGTCTAAAAGAAGACATTTCCACGTATCTGTCTACCTCGGTTTGCCAAGGACTGCTATAATAGAGATCACCAATTGAGCGGCTGAAACAACGCAGATGTATTTCCTACCAGTTCTGAGGACGAGAGATCACGCTGTCGGCAGGACTGGTTTCTCCTGAGGCCTTTCCCTTGGCTTGTAAATGGCTGCCTTCTAGGGACTTCATGCATTCTTCCCTGTGTGTGTATCTGTGCCCTAATCTCCTTTTCTTGTGAGGTCACCTGTCAGATTGGATTAGCACCCATCCTAATGAACTCTTTTTAACTTAATTACCTCTTTAAATACCTTATCTCCATTCACATTCTGAGGTACCAGGGGTTAGGACTTCAGCATAAGAATTTGAGGGGACAAAATCCAGCCCGTAACACTGCCATTGCCTGTTTCACTTCTTAGCACAGTTTTTTGTTTGTGGCTTAGTGGTTGATCTAGTGGCAGGGAGGCGCAGCCTTCTAACTCTGACCATCTGGAAGTGGCGCTGTGACTGCACAGTCCTGGCAGAGTCAGCCGTATCTTGTATCCTATGGCACATGTGCTTCTTAAAAGTTACATGAAGACTTTACAGTTAAGGCATATTTTCAAGGCCTGCTTATGAAAGGAAACCTGTAATAAATACTTTGTAAAATTCAGAATTGTCTTCTAATTTATTTACTTTGGTAAATTCAGATTTCTGGATCAACAATTTTCTTTTTTCTTTTCTTTTTTTTTTTTTTTGAGACGGAGTTTCACTCTTGTTGCCCAGGCTGGAGTGCAATGGCGCGATCTTGGCTCACTGCAACCTCCACCTCCCAGGTTCAAGCGATTCTCCTGCCTCAGCCTTCCGAGTAGCTGGGATTACAGACATGAGCCACCACGCCTGGCTACTGTTGTATTTTTAGTAGAGACGGGGTTTCTCCACTTTGGTCAGGCTGGTCTCGAGCTCCCAACCTCAGGTGATCCGCCCTCCTCGGCCTCCCAAAGTGCTGGGATTATAGGCATGAGCCACCGTGCCCAGCTTGGGTCAACAATTTTCCAAGAGAAGGGCCTATCCATATTCCTAAACACCAACAGCTCAACAAAAATTTTGGAGGTCTTGCTACATGGTAATCTCTTGCTGCTGGGAGCTTAGGATACAACTGTGCACAGGACAAATGCGGGCCCTGCCTGCTTGCAGTTTCATATTTAACAGGGCAAACAGAAGATGTGACACAGAAATACTAAATGGAATTTTCTTTCTTTTCTTTTCTTTTTTTTTAGAGATGGGGTCTTGCTATGTTGCCCAGGCTGGTCTCGAACTCTTGACTTCAGGTGATCCTCCCATCTTGGCCTCCTGAAGTGCTAGGATTACAGGTGTGAGCCACCAGGACTGGCAGAGTTTTCTTTCTGCATTATAGTACAGTGCACCTACCCATTCATTCACTCATTCATTCATTCAGTAAATTTTTTTTTTTTTTTGAGACGGAGTTTCGCTCTGTCTCCCAGGCAGGAGTGCAGTGGCGCAGTCTTGGCTCACTGCAAGCTCTGCCTCCTGGGTTCATGCCATTCTCCTGCCTCAGCCTCCCGAGTAGCTGGGACTACAGACGCCAGCCACCACGTCCGGCTAATTTTTTGTATTTTTTAGTAGAGATGGGGTTTCACCGTGTTAGCCAGGATGGTCTCGATCTCCTGACTTCATGATCTACCTGCCTCGGCCTCCCAAAGTGCTGGGATTACAGGCGTGAGCCACCGCACCCGGCTCATTCAGTAAATTTTTAGTGAGCACATCCCACCTCTCAGGCCTTGTCATGTGGGCAGGGAAAACACTGGTGAAGAAGACAGTCATGGTCTGCATGGCTCTTACATATGAGTTGTGAATTATTAGCCTATTGTTTTGTAGATGCAGCTGTAATAGATTTATAAAATTGAGCCAAATATTGTCACAACTAGGTGTAGTTTGGGAAAATGCTTCTTGATGAATCTCCCTCGTTTCTTCCTTCCCTCCCTCCCTCCCTTCCTTCCTTCCTTCCTTATTGCAGATTGCAGATTATTATTGCAGATTGGCTTGTGGAAGTTCTACAGTACCACCAGTGGTCTTTCAAGCCTGATATGCTTTCATTTGATTTCCTTTTTGATGCAAAATAAATTTTAAAAATGTACTAAAATCAGTGGCATAGAAATTGCAGTAAGGGATGTTCTCAATTTGAAGTAACCCATAAGTGCTATATATCCATGAGCCAGGAACATTCGTCTATTTAGCCAAGTGGAAAGATAAGTGAGATGGGGGTTAGCAAAAAATAGATAAATATGCATACTTTCAAAAGAGTAATTATATTTTTACACCTCTTCAAGCTGTCCTATTTTCTCTGTCTCTTTTTTATGTGGCAGTGCTAAATTTAAAGCAAATGGAAAAACAACAGACTGAATGTTACAACAAAATATATTGTATCAAACAAACTAACCAAGACAAGTTTGTTGGGAAGGTTTTAATTAGCTGAGCTTTGTGCACACTCAGCCAAGTTCTAACATGGTGCATAGAACTTTGGCAGACAAATCACTATGGCATCTGATGGTGACTGACCTTACTTTGAAGCAAATTATTACTTCCAAGAATTATAATGCTGCAACTTTTTGGACATAGCAATGCTCATTTTAAGGACATCTTTTAGATAGAAATTTAAGAAACAAAACAATACAAAGCAAAACAAAAACAAATAGGTGACATTGTTTAGAACTATCTGGCCATCCAAATGGCATGCCATGAATATCTACCAGCTTCATGATTATATGTCAACCTACAGCTGTTTACATAAAGAAAACCTTCACCATGGGGCCGATTAGCGGAACAACCCTCAACACTCTGGCCTTGAGCCTCTTCCCTGCTTTTCTTTCTTTTTCTTTTTTCTTTTCTTTTCTTTTTTTTTTTTGAGATGGAGTCTCACTCTATTGCCCAGGCTGGAGTGCAATGGTGTGATCTTGGCTCACAGCAACTTCTGCCTTCCAGTTCAAGTGATTCTCCATCCTTAGCCTCTCCAGTGGCTGGGATTATAGGTGCCCACCACCACACCCGGCTAATTTTTGTATTTTTACTAGAAACGGGGTTTCACCATGTTGGCCAGGCTGATCTCCAACTCCTGGCCTCAAGTGATCCACCTGCCTTGGCCTCCCAAAGTGCTGGGATTATAGGCGTGAGCCACTGCGCCTGGCCGGTTTTTTTCTTTTATGGGATATAACGCTAGTATAGCCTCTGGCCATATCTTTTGCTTGGGTAAAGCAGAAGCTTGCATTTTCTGAGCTTGTTTGCTACTGATTCCCATAGTTTTTGATAGAAGAGACCAAAGCAGTCACTGGTTCTAGTTCTTACATATATAGATGACGGAACAGAGGTTTTCAATATTTTTCCTTTGGCAGTTTGTCTCCCAACAAGGTAACAATCTGAATATTCCTCTGTGGTATAGAGGTAGGCCAAAGAATCGGGTAATGTATATATAAAACCACATCAAAAAGGCCTGTCCATTTCAGTGTCTTAAGACTGACCCAAGCTTCTGACTTCAAATGGATTGAAAAGGTGGTGAAAAGGGCCATTGCTTAAAGATTTTCTACATAGAGGCAAAATCAAGATAGTCACTGTTGGCCGGGCGTGGTGGCTCATGACTGTAATCTCAGCACTTTGGGAGGCCGAGACGGGCGGATCACCTGAGGTTGGGAGTTCAAGACCAGTCTGACGAACATGGAGAAACCCCGTCTCTACAAAAAATACCAAATTAGCTGGGCATGGTGGCGCATGCCTGTAATCCCAGCTACTCCAGAGGCTGAGGCAGGAGAATCGCTTGGACCCAGGAGGCGGAGGTTGTGGTGAGCCGAGATTGTGCCATTGCACTCCAGCCTGGGCAACAAGACCGAAACTCCACCTCAAAAAAAAAAAAAAAAAAAAAAAATTCACTGTTAATTATTTGAAATCATCCAGGCCAAAGTGCTCACATTGAGATCCTTCATCCGCTGGTTGGCCATGGTGCAGTTTTGTGCACATTCTAACACACTGACTTTAAGAGTTTGGATCCCGTGTGTTGCAAATAGTGCAGTCCAGCCGGAGCTGTGAACAACAGTGCAAATAGATGTGCTCATTGGTTGGTACATCCGAAATAAGCACTTTATGATGCTAGAAATGAAAGTGCCCTTTAGTTCCGAGGAGGAAATAGAAGGCACTCAGTCAGTTCTAACAGAGTCGTTCTTGGATTCATGGGCAGCAACTGCAGGGCCAGGAAGGAGCTGAAGTGAATCTTCCGTATCCCTCTGCCTCGGGTGTCAGAACCCGTTTACTGGAACTGGAAGACATTGCCTACATGACCATTCCATCTGTCTTTGAGACATCGGAGATCCCAGTTAGCCTGGTTCATCACCAATGCTCACATCATGTACCTTATAGGGAGCTCCCCCCACCCCACGCAGCAGCAGTTTTGCCACACAGCTCAGAATAAGGACGCACCCTTACACACAGCTCCTGTGTTTTGCGATACATGTGCTGTGAGCACAGGCTTATGTGAAATCTGGTCATAAAACTACAAACACACCCTTGCTGTGGTGGGCCCAGTCATTTTGTCCACCCGCAGCACAGGGGCTGCTGCCTCTGTCTCACAGTGGGGGCCTCTAGAAGAAAGCAACTTCTGAGACTTCTGGCTGGGTGCGGTGGCTCACGCCTGTAATCACAACATTTTGGGAGGCCAAGGCGGGCGGATCACCTGAGGTCAGGAGTTTTAAGACCAGCCTGGCCAACATGGTGAAACCCCATCTCCACCCGAAAAAAAAAAAAAAAACCCAGGTGTGGTGGCATGCAGCTATAATCCAAGCTACTGGGGAGGCTGAGGTGGGAGGATTGCTTGAACCTGGGAGGTGGAGGTTACAGTGAGGGGAAGTTGCAATGAGGTGAGATCGCGCCACTGCACTTCAGCCTGGGTGACAGAGCGAGACCTTATATGAAAGAAAGAAAGAAAGAAAAAAGGAAAGGAAGAAAGAACGAAAAGAAAGCAAGCAAGCAACTTCTGAGATTCCTCTCAATGGTAACATTGAGAGTTGCTCCACAGAGGATTGAGAACAAGTGGGGAAGAGGGCAGCTATGTGAGGGATTCAGATGGCTGGTTGAAGGTAATGCCATCTTTTTTCCATAGTAAACGTAGGCCAGGAGCTGTAAGGAAGGGTACTCTTTTCCAGGGCGAAGCCTTCACAGCCCCAGCTAGCCCAGGCTGCTGTTGGCTGATATTTTCCTTTTGCATCGTGTGAAGTAGTCACGGGCAGGATGTGGCTGACTGCTCTTCCAGATGCGAAGTTGTGGCACCACGGGGTGGTGGTGGTGGGGGGGCGGTGAAAGGAGAGGGAAAGAAGGCTGTGTCGGAGCCCACAGAAGCTGCTGGGGCAGCCAGGCTTGTTGCCCTGAGACAGGTCTTCCCTCCTGTTGCAAATGTTGAAGTCAGGAATATCCTTGGGGTGGGATGGGGGCTTCGGCCTCTACAGTCCACAGGGAAATAGCAGAGGGAACAAGGAAAGGAGTTTCTAGTTCATTTATAGCACATCCTTGACGTAGAGGAAGGGGAAGGAGTTTGATTAACACCGTAAGCTAAAAATGGGAGTCTTTTGTTTTTTTTTTGTTTTTTTTTTGTTTTTTTTGTTTTTTTTGAGACGGAGTCTCACTCTGTTGCCCAGGCTGGAGTGCAGCGGCACAATCTCAACTCACTGCAAGCTCCACCTCCTGGGTTTAAGCGATTCTCCTGCCTCAGCCTCCAGAGTAGCTGGGACTACAGGCACCCACCACCACGCCCGGCTAGTTTTTTGTATTTTTAGTAGAGATGGAGTTTCACCGTGTTAGCCAGGATGGTCTCGATCTCCTGACCTCATGATCCACCTACCTTGGCCTCCCAAAGTGTTGGGATTACAGGCGTGAGCCACCACACCCAGACAAAAATGGGAAAATTTTTTAAAGGATTATAAAGGTTAAGAGATTTCTTTCAGCCACTGACAACACAACTGGCTTTCAGTCCCCGTTGTAATTGGGGACAGGAGTGAAATGGACAAACGAACCTCACAGATAATCCCCAAAGCTTACTCTCATCCATGAGTTTCAACCTTTCCCCTCCACAAATCTTCTATTCCAGGTCCTGATAAGCTGACTGAAGTGTAGGGACATTGCAGGCCAGACCTGTCCTTTGATAGAGGTGCGAGGCGCAGAAGGAGGCCAGGGGTGCAGAGGGCCACGCAGAGGCCTGGAACTGAGGGAGGCACACGGTTGCAAAGACTCCCCAGAACGGCAGAGCTGGACAGGTTAATCCAATCCAGTTGGTTCCTTTACGGAAAGTGAAACCAAAGTTCCCAGAGGTTAGAGTCATCTGGTTAGTTAGCAAAACCAGGCCCAGAAGCTGGCTCACTTCTGGTCTATGGCACTCTACACCATATCGCAGTCTCTGGCTTGTGTGCGGGGCACGCTACTCATCCTCAACTGATGTCTCCTGGGGCTCTGCAATGCCCCAGGCACTGGGATGAGGCTTCTAGATTCATCTAATACACATAAATGTTGCTCTTCCTGTTGTGTAGACAAGGACACTGAGGCTCACAGAGGCTCTGTAGGCTAGTAAATGACAATTTCATATGTCATATTTCAGACTTAACCTGGGTCCCCGGTAACACAGCCAGTCAGATCAAGAGTTAGAGTTCAAATCCAGGTCTCAGGACTCCAAGTCCAGTGCTATTTCTACTACCCCATTAAGCCATAGAGCTTTCTGTAATAATTTATCTCATTAAATTGTTTTTCATGATGGGTTATATTTAATTGCTTCATTGCATTTTGGGAATGTGCAAAATACATGCAGATTTTTTAAAACCAAGAACATTCTATCCTTCCAGCCTCAGTCTGTGTTCTCCCATTCAGATTCATTTATTCCCTCCCACTCCCAATTTTTGACCTTCTATGTCCAGAAAGGATGAGTGCTAACTTGAGAGGTGGATTCACACATCTCTTGCTGTGGTCGAATGTTAGGGCTGAAGGGGAACTTAGAGAAGAGTCCTCTCTTTTCAGAGAAGGAATCTGAATCCAGAAAGGCTGATGTTTCTCAAGGCCACAGAGCTGGCCAGTAGCAGAGCCGGGGACTCCAGGTGAACCTGAGTTGGTTCTACTGTCCCAGGCTGGCTCCATGAGTCTGCCATGACGCCTGTGGGACACATGCTATTGGAACTGCTTTCCCTGGGCTCCCCTCACCTAGATGCAGGGGTGGGTGCTTCTGAAATAAGCCTTGTGGGGATGAGGAGATTAAAGACTAGACATGGGGGGATCATTTTCTTATCTTAAACTGAAACTTTCAAACAGTGTATCAGTCTAAGGCTACCTTGGGTAGGTTTGGGAAATAACAACAGAGTTACTTTCTGTTAAGATGCTGCTGAGACCTGAAAGGAACGTTAACAGGGAAGACACTAGTGTAATGTAACGTTTGTCCACTTCTTCCTCCAAATCATTCCAATCCGAGGTCATTCATGGGCTCTGCTGCAGAAAAAAAAGATGGCGCTCAGGTTCAGAGCGGGGAGGTTCTAGATTTATTTGGTCTAGCCGGGAAATACCCTCCTTTTGTGAAAAGATTCCAAATAGCTGTTCCAAATATCATCTTTTTGACTAATGGACAAGTAAGTAAGTTTAGTACTTGTAGGAGTCAAAGATATACATTCCCAATGAAGGGCCATTTCACATCATGCTGATACAAACTTGTCTTGGAATATGACTACCCTCCACCTGCACTCTATACAGGATCTTAGCAATGTGTGACTGGGATATGAAGCAGCTGAAAAATGCTATGGTCACATCCAAAGGGTCCTTACATGGTGAAATCTGGCCTGGTACCTGTCAATGGCTAGAATCCCACTCAACTGCAGACAGGTTAAGAAAGTTCTACCTGACAGCAGGGCCACAGCTGCTTTGGGGCAAAAGATGGGTAGAGACTTTGATGGTGCAGACGTGAGGTTGAGAGAGGCAGCAGTAGAGTGAAAACAGGAGTCCATCTCCCCCAGCTCTGGTAACTATTGGTGGGGCCTGGAGAGGGGAAGGTGTCCTTCACGCTCCTTTGGGTGACATATAGGAGTAGATTCCCATTTATCATCTATAAGCACTCCCAGTGACTGCTGGTGAGTGAGGATCGGGGAACACCACCACTAGGAGTTCTACATTCCAAATAAAACTTGCTGGCTTCCCCTGGCTGTTGCCTAAGGCCGATAGGATAGGACAGGCCTGGTCTCAGGGGCTGTTGTTAGCCCAGAGCCCAAATCCCAATGCGAGTCATACAATCATCAGAACGCATCAAGCACTTGGAAAGAACACCCTCTAAACAGCATTGAAGTATCTGGACAAGAACACCAATGAATTCTTAATCATTTATTGTAAATCACTCACAGTTTACACATTATCAATGGCAAAATAACACTGTTAAACACCTGCTGGATGAAGAACTTCATTGTGACTATTTCCAATTGCCATCATATCTTTTTCTAAAATTTAAAATGTAACTTTTAACTCCTACATCGTTTCTGAAAATACCTATCTTCAAAGTGCTCCAATACTAATACTATAAGCCCTTTCTTTTGCTCTAACATCTAACACAAAGGACACGCTGTCCCATTAATTTCACATGCTCTTTACAAAGCAACTTCACGCACAAAATTTTTTAATCTAGAAGCTACATAATGATCACTTTATATTTTGCTACAAAATCAATAAAGGCTGCATGCAGATGAAACATTAGTAGACACGGAATTCTAGATAACTGTTGGTTCTTAAGATCTGATGGTCTGATGTGGAAAATTAATATGCTTATTTAGCAGAAGTAGCTAAAGTACATGCATCAGTGGCTGGGATCAATTAGAATATAAATTAGGTGTTTAAACATTTAAACGAGAGCTTAATTTGAGCTTAATTTGATGTCTGGCATGTCTGAGTTATACACCCTTAAGATGACAATGGCACACAGAACAAAATCAAACATCTAAACAGGCATGATTTATAAGGTGGGCTGGGCATAGGGCTCAGGACACAAAACGAGCTGGGCAGTGAACAAATCTCTCTTGAAGCAAAGACAGCAGAGCATTCACAAGTGGTAAACATGGCAAAAAAATATATACAAGAGCCATTTCCTGTATTCTCATTTTTTTCAGTTTTTGATTCTCTTAAGCAAACAACAAAAAAAAAACCACACGCACACACACAATAATTACAAAACAGAAACATTCTTTAGTTACCACATAGACCCCCTTTCTGTCTTCTACCCTGCCTCTCTGCTCCTTCAGATGGTTGTTTAAAAGCAATGCTGGGTTAATTGGTAGAAAATAAAAGAAACGCTCTCCGGAACCACACTGAAAGAATATTACTTTCCTTCCTCCTGTCAGGGTTAGCATCATGTTTAAGCACATGACAATGTATATGTGACGTATTTTAGCTACAGCGATTAAATCACATGTCCACATTCTAATGTTAAACTATAGTAATATTGACTTATAAAGTTTTTTCGGCCAGGCGCGGTGGCTCACGCCTGTAATCCCAGCACTTTGGGAGGCCGAGGCGGGTGGATCACAAGGTCATGAGATCGAGACCATCCTGGCTAACACGGTGAAACCCCGTTTCTACTAAAAAAATACAAAAAATTAGCCGGGCGTGGTGGCGGGTGCCTGTAGTCCCAGCTACTTGGGAGGCTGAGGCAGGAGAATGGCGTGAACCCGGGAGGTGGAGCTTGCAGTGAGCGGAGATCCAGCCACTCCACTCCAGCTTAGGTGAGAGTGCGAGACTCCGTCTCAAAAAAAAAAAAAAAGGAAAAAGTTTTTCGGACGGGTGCGGTGGCTCACGCCTGTAATTCTAGCACTTTGGGAGGCCGAGGCGGGTGGATTGCCTGAGGTCAGACTGGTCTCCAGTCTGGCCAACATGATGAAACCCCGTCTCTACTAAAAATACAAAAAAATTAGCTGGGCATGGTGGCAGGCTCCTGTAATCTCAGCTACTCCGGAGGCTGAGGCAGGGTAATTGCTTGAACCAGGGAGGTGGAGGCTGCAGTGAGCTGAGATCGCGCCACTGCACTCCAGCCTGGGTGACAGAGTGAGACTCTGTCTCAAAAAAAAAAAAAAAAAAGTTTTTTCATTGATAATTGTATTTCAACATTATTTTGAGAGAAACAAAAAAATTCCCAAGCCACATAATTCCATTCCTTCCCCACCCTCTGCCCCTCCCACGATCCAATGTACAAGAGAACTATTGTAACCAAAGCCATGAACCGAGGGTGCAATGGCAGACATGTGGGATGGCTGTTCCAGGTTCAAGCACTGCTGTCTCCAGTCCTGGCCTTCCGGGCCTCGATCATCGGCTTGGTTGCCCGTTTGCGGTCAGTGGCCAGCCCCAGCCAGCACATGAGATCAATGAACCAGGTGGTTGGGTTAAAATTTAAGCCAAATTCACTCGCAGAGTAGTCAAAGGGAAAGGTGTGATGGTAATTATGGAAGCCTTCACCTGGAAGACAAAGCGGGCATTGAAATAATTCAATCACCACCTCTCTGCATAGATTTTTTGCATCACCTATTTTTTCAGGGTTTACCATGTGCAGGACATGGTGTCAGGCTCGGTGAGGAGCAAAAGACTTGGTTACTGCCTCCAAAGGCATTGACTTAGTTAGCTAGACAAACAACATGAACAGAAAAAATAGCAATAAAGTTAGCACATCGCCACAAGATTAGCTTTCCTGTGTGAACTGTAGACATGATGCTATGACCTCAGAGCTATCCCTCTTAAGGTAAATGCTAAATGGCTGATAACAGATCATCATTTTGATGTACAATTGTTTTTAAAACATAATCTCTGTGGGCTGGAGTGATTTAAAAATCTTTTTTGGAAGAGCTTAGGAGAGAGAAATGAGAATCATTCAAAAAGGTAACTAAATTAAATATCTTTAAGTATCTAGAATGTAATTATATATTATTCTACCCTTTCCAGTGGTCAGTGGGCAGCTTTTACCCTCTTGCTTTTTTTTATGTAGCTTTTCTTTATTATTATTATTATTTATTTATTATACTTGAAGTTCTAGGGTACATGTGCACAACATGCAGGTTTGTTACACGTGTATACATGTGCCATGTTGGTGACCTGCACCCATTAACTCATCATTTACATTAGGTGTATCTCCTAATGCTATCCCTCCCCACTCCCCCCACCCCATGACAGGCCCCGGTGTGTGATGTTCCCTACCCTGTGTCCAGGTGTTCTCATTGTTCAGTTCCCACCTATGAGTGAGAACATGCGGTGTTTGGTTTTCTGTCCTTGTGATAGTTTGCTGAGAATGGTGGTTTCCAGCTTCATCTATGTCGCTACAAAGGACACGAACTCATCTTTTTTAATGGCTGCATAGTATTTCATGGTGTATATGTGCCACATTTTCTTAATCCAGTCTATCATTAATGGACATTTGGGTTCGTTCCAAGTCTTTGCTATTGTGAATAGTGCCGCAATAAACATACGTGTGCATCTGTCTTTATAGCAGCATGATTTATAATCCTTTGGGTATATACGCAGTAATGGGATGGCTGGGTCAAATGGTATTTCTAGTTCTAGATCCTTGAGGAATCGCCACACTGTCTTCCGCAATGGTTGAACTAGTTTTCAGTCCCACCAACAGTGTAAAAGTGTTCCTATTTCTCCACATCCTCTCCAGCTCCCGTTGTTTCCTGACTTTTTAATGATCACCATTCTAACTGGTGTGAGATGGTATCTCATTGTGGTTTTGATTTGCATTACTCTCTCACTTCTTTTAAAAGATGTACTCATGAGAGCTCTCATGGCTTCTCTGATTTGATTTTTAAAATTTCTTTTACTTATTTTTTAATTGACAAATAAAATTTGTATATATTTATCATGTACAACATGGGGTTTTGAGATATGTATCAATTTTGGAATAGTTAAATTGAGCCAAGTGACATGTGCATTACCTCACATACTTATGTTTTTGTGGTAAGAACACTTAAAATCTACTCTCTCAGTGATTTTCAATAATACAATACATTGTTATTGACTGTAGTCACTATCGCCATGTTTTACAATAGACCTCTTGAACTTGTTCCTCTAGTCAGACTGTAAATGTGTCAACCCTTTGACCAATCTCTCTCAACAACCCCCCTGCCCCAGTCTCTGGTAACCACCATTCTACTCTACTTCTATGAGTTCAAATTTTTTAGATTCCACATAGAAGTGAGATTGTGCAGCGTTTGTCTTTCTGTGCTTGGCTTACTTCACTTAGCGTAATGTTCTCCAGGTTCATTCAAGTTGTTGCAAATAACAGGATTCTCTCTTTTTTAAGGCTGAATAGTATTCCATGATGCATATGTGATACATTTTCTTTATCCATTCATCTGTTGATGGACACTTAATTTGACTGTACATCTTGGCTACTGTGAATAATCCTGTTTAAACATGGGAGTGTAGATATCTCTTCAACATCCTGATTTCATTTCCTTTGGATATATACCCAGAAGTAGGACTGTTAGATCATATGGTAGCTCTATTTTTAATTTTTTGAGCAACCTCCATACTGTTTTCCATAATGGCTATACTAATTTACATCCTAACCAACAGTGTGCAAGGGTTCCCTTTTTTCACATCCTCATCAACACTTGTTATATTTTATCCTGATAATAGTCATTCAAATAAGTGTGAGGTAATATCTCATTGTGGCTTTAATTTGCATTTCTCTAATGAATTAGTTCATTTGATTTTCATAAACAGCTTTATTGAGATAAAATTCACTTACTGTATAATTCACCCTCTTGAAGTATACAATTTAATGGCTTTTAATATATTCACAGTTATGCATCCATCACCACAATGAATTTTACAACATTTTCATTACTCTCTAAAAAGACCCACATTCCTTAACCATCACCCCCAACCGCCTCCTACTCCCTCCCAGTACTGTTTTCTATCTGTGTAGATTTGCCTATTTTGGACATTTCATATAAATAAAATCATACAATATGTAGTCCTTTGTGACTAGCTTCTGTCACTTAAAAAATGTTTTCAAGGTTCATTCATGTTGTATCAAGTATCAGCTCTTCATTCTTTTTATTGCCAAACAGTATTTCATTATATGGATGTACAACATCGTGCGTATCCATTCATCAGTGATGGACATTTGAGTTGTTTCCACTTTCAGCTATTATGGATAATGTTGCTATGAACATTCATAGACAAGTCTTTGTGTGGACATATGTTTTCATTTCTCTTTGGTATAAATGTAGGGGTAGAGTTGCTGGATCATACAGTAACTATTCTTAACTGTTTGAGAAACTGTCAGACTCTTCTCTTACTTCTTAAGTGGCTACTAGTCATCATATAGTTCTCCTATTGACCCTGTTTGGAAGATTTTGTTCTATAATGAGTACCTCAAGATGGATCCATGCGTGGTCTGCAATTTTCTTTTAAATTTAGGACATCCCTACCCTGCACACCACCTCCCTGCCTCATCATTTTTAGTGTTTTTCCTGGATTAAAGAGCAGTATGGAAAAGTTTCTTCACCCTATTTTCAGAAATAGGCACTATGATGTATTCCCCACTCTACTGCACAGTTGGGTATGGCAAGAGCTTTCTAAGGACTCTTGGGAGGCAAACTGTCTGGGAGTCCAGTGTTGACCTGGATAGACTTATAACCAATGCCCAGCTCCTTTGGGCTTGTGTCATGGCCACACTGCTTGAGTCTCCCGGCTCACCCATCCCTACATGATGACGGTCCATCTTGTCCCCATTTCTGTCTACTCACAGAATCAACACTGCCCACAGCTCCCTGCATTACAGTCCTTTCAGAAGATGTAGGGCAAGAGGAGGGGAAAGCTATAGAAAGGGTCGGGGCACCGCTCCTCCTGTTTTCCAAGGTACTTTCTCCTTGCTTATGCAGTTATTCCCTGGCTAAATGTAGTGTTTGCTCCACCTTCTATTGCTGCCATCAATGCAAGTTGACAAGAACTTTGGGATCCCTGGGGTCTGAAAAACAGATGGCCCTAATGAAGTGATGCAGCATCTCATCACCGAGTGACACAGAGACCATTTCTACTTAACAGTAGGAACTTTCTTGTGTTTGATCTCTGTGCTCAAGGCTCAGCTTACCAACAAGTCTGAGTTGCTTCTATAAAGGTAGAGCTAATATTTCTTAATCACCTGTCATGTGCCAGGCACAGTGCTAAGTGCTTTAACAGGTGTTAACTCCTTCTAGCCTGAGGTCTCCGAAGTAACTGCTATGATTATTCCTGCTATGATTAAAACAAGGACATTAAATGCACAGAAGGGACAAGTAAGTGCCTAAGAACACATGACTGGCAATAAAAACAACATCACGGGCTGGGCGCGGTGGCTCACGCCTGTAATCCCAGCACTTTGGGAGGCCGAGGCGGGCGGATCACGAGGTCAGGAGATCGAGACCATCCTGGCTAACACGGTGAAACCCTGTCTCTACTAAAAAATACCAAAAAATTAGTCGGGCGCGGTGGCGGGCACCTGTAGTCCCAGCTACTTGGGAGGCTGAGGCAGGAGAATGGCGTGAACCCGGGAGGCGGAGCTTGCAGTGAGCTGAGATTGTGCCACTGCACTCCAGCCTGGGCGACAGAGCAAGACTCCATTTAAAAAAAAAAAAAAAAGTAACATCATGAAGGCTTGTTTCATACAAGCACTGGCAGGAACACTCTGTATCTCTGTATCAACTCATCTAGCCCTCTAATGACCCCAGGAGGAGGTAAGTGCTAATATTACCCCCACTTTATAGATGGGGACGCAAAAGGTAGAAGAACAGGTGACTTTCCCAGAGAGTAAGTGGAGGAAACAGGACTCAACCAAAGTCACCGACTCCAGAGGCCTCGCTCGTAACTGTTTTATGGTCCTGTGAAATGCCAAGTCTCATTCCTTCCCACGTCTTTGCTTGAAGGCCTTTTTTCTTAAGCTCTGCCAAATGATTGGACAGCTGAGGCCAGAATGGTCAGGGCAGTTTGAGAGAAGAGTCAACTGCTGCTTCTCCTTTAGAACATTTCCATGGTCATGATGAATAACTAGTAGTTACTGATTACCTGCTACATGCCAGGCACTGTACTAAGCGGTTTACATATTCCTATGAAGCATTGCTAGTCCCATTTCACAGATAGGACAACTGTAAATCAGAGAGATCATATGACTTGTCCAAGAGTCAGGATCCTAAAGCCAAAGCTCCTCTGGCAGGCCAAGGAGGGCGGATTACTTGGGGGTCAGGAGTTCGAGACCATCCTGGCCAACATAGTGAAACCCCGTCTCTACTAAAAAAAAAAAAAAAAAAAATTAGCCAGGGATAGTGGTGGATGCCTGTAATCCCAGCTCCTCAGGAGGCTGGGGCAGGAGAATTGCTTGAACCCAGGAAGCAGAGGCTGCAGTCAGCCGAGATTGTACCACTGCACTCCAGTCTGGGCAACAGAGTGAGACTCCGTTTCGGAAAAAAATAAAAGCTCAAGTTCACTGAACTCCACTCCACTGGTTCTCTTTACTGATTCCACAAAACTACTGAGAGGCCAAGAAAACCTGGGCCACCATTCTCCCCACTGGCCCTCACCACCCCTACTTACCAATGGCACCCAGAGCGACGAGTGGGTTCTGCCGAGGGCTGATGTGCTTGTCATAGGGCCGGTTTCCATACATGTGGGCGGCGCTGTTGACTAGCCAGGCGACATTGAGTGAGATGGTATAGCGGAGAATAGAGGCCAAGAAGTAGGAATTCCACAGGCTCTCTCCCCAGATGTACCAGGGCACCAGCGTGGGGACCGCAAAGCACATGAGCACCACGGAGATCTTATAGTACCTACAGGGCAAGACACTGTATCACCACGAGGACCCGCTGATGGGACAGGGGATGGGCTGGGCAAGTCACAGGGAAAGTCAGAAAAAAGCCCAAGGAGGGAAGTGTGCCAGTCAGCTCCTTCAACACTTTCTATATACGGAAGCCTGTTGTGTGGGGCTCACAGGACTCATATACCTGCAAGGGCTAAGCAGGCGACACAAATTTGAGAGTTGGGACAGGTAGAATGCTATAGGAAGTGGTAGGCCCTGTGGCATACCTCAGAAGAATTTCAGTATAATCAACACTGTGCTGGCCAAACCCATGTATCTTAGAGCGACATTTATCCCACAGGCACCAGTTCGGATAGCACCTAGAGATTTCTTTCATCAATCAACCTGATATTCAGGTTTTCTCAGATAATTTTGAGAAATATTTAATGCTTCTTAAATAATTTTAGGTACATAATTCTGTACTAACTCACCTTGGTAAAAAGGTAGACAATCTTCCACCCCAAAAAAGTTCTCTGTCCATCAGAGATATACATTCCAAACCAGCAAAAATACCCCAAAAAACAAAAAAACAAACAACAACAAAAAAATAAATATAGAAACAGGCGTGGCCACATAGAAAGTCATCATTAAGAAGCAAATCACCCATAGTTTGAGTTCTGGACCTATGCATCCAGCAAACATTTACTGAGTACCTGCTATGTGCCAGACCCTGAGTGTTACTGATACATGAGCTAAGTGCTGGCAATACAAAGACAAGTTAGGTGCAGCCCCCACCCCAGGCTTCAGCCAAGTGGAGCCACTGCTCACTGCCCTCTTACCATGCAGGATTGCCTCTAGGCAGGGACAGGAGAAGGGCTGGAACATGAAAGTATCTGAAGCTACCTGTTCACAGTGTGTTCCTCCTCGGCCTCTAGCAGCCTAATCAAGCTTCTGGAAGGCCTCTGTTAAGATGCATATGTATCTTATGCATCTTAACAGATGTGCGGCACAGTGTGAGGGCATGAAATTTGGTAGGTGGAAGACTCTGACTTGAGTCCAGATCTGATGATGTATGTTGAACATGCCTTTTTTTTTTTCTTTCTTCTATTGTATGGTTCTTTTTAAAATTTTTTATTTTAAGTTCCAGGACACATGTGCAGGACGTGCAGGTTTGTTACATAGGGAAACGTGTGCCATGCTGGTTTGCTGCACCTATCAACCCATCGCCTATTTATCCTGATGCTTTCCCCTCCCTGCCCCACCAACAGGCCCCAGTGTGTGTTGTTCCCCTTCCTGTGTCCATGTGTTCTCATTGTTCAGCTCCCACTTATAAGTGAGAACATGCGGTGTTTGGTTTTCTGTTCCTGTGTTAATTTGCTGAGGATAATGGCTTCTAGCTCCATCCATGTCCCTGCAAAGGATATGATCTTGTTTCCTTTTATGGCTGCATAGTATTCCATGGTGTTTAGAACATGCCTCTTTTTATTCTTTCACTCTTCTCCTATGCACAATTAGATGCCCCGCCCCCTGCCCTGCCCCCGCCCCCCCCCAAAAAAAAGCAGACCACGAGGCAATGGCCTGTGTCTGGGCAGTTTACTCTGGGATGTGAGCTCCATTGACAGGCATGGATGGGCAAATGGGCTCAAGGAATGGGGAATGGGGGAGGGCGGTGACTGCATGCATTACTGGAGTGGCTACTGCTGGGGCAACTGAACTTGGATTTTGATGGGACACGATATACCTCTAGATTATCCTCTCAGGGAATAAAAGAAGGGACTGTTTTTCCATTGGCTCCAATACCTCCTTGGCATCAAGGGGTGTCACATGGGATATTAGCTCCCTCACACTTCCAGGTTTGCTTGAGTCAGAACAGCCAAGTGGGCTCTGCAGGCATCTCAGGCAGGAAGTAAGAGAAGCCGCACAGCTCAGTAAGGTGCTGTTACACCCGTGCCAGCAGGTGGCTGAACAAACAGCTGGAGTGAAAAGCTGGGCGGAGAATATGAGTGTCTTGAGACGTACCCAACACAGGTAGAAACTGTAGTACCGCAGGGTTGTTGTGATGATCAAATACTAATCGCTAAGGCATACTATGTGCTTGCCATATGCTACGGCAGTTCTGAGACCTTTATATGTATTGACTCATTTAATTCTAACAAACATTCTCTGAAGATGGGACTATTATCCCCATTTTACAGATAGGGAAATTGAGCAACAGAAAGGGGTAGCTGGCCCAAAGTCGCAAGACTCATAAGCAGTGGGACAGAAATTCAAATTCAGGCAGAGTCACTTCAGAGACCACCATGCTATTCTGCCTTGCAATTGAAATAACGTACTTCAATGTGCTTTGCAGACTGCTAGCTGTGCGTGTGTCAGCTCCCATCATGGTAAATATTTTTACTGGGCACCATATTAACCCATCAGCACCCATTTTCCAGTCACTGGGATACAGGATGGCTGCATTTTAGTGGATAGTGGGTGCCCAAGGAAGTCAAATGAGGGGGCTGTGTTTGGAGGGGCAAAGACCAAAGACAACTAAGGGACTCAGCGCCTTAGAGTTGGCTTTCTAGAGTCATGGGCAGAAGGCTCTTAGGGAGTTCTCTCCAGATGATCTGTGAGTAAGGGAGGAAGGCAGCACTAGGCGGAGGGAGGTCACCCACAGTGAGTTTCAGCAGATCCGATGGGGCGTTCTGGGCCAGATGATCTTAAGACCTGTATGAAATTGAAAGGTATTATCCTTGCATCATCTGGGCATTGGCCTCAGGGAGCCCCTGGGAGGGCAAATGTTTGGGCGAGGCAGCTGTCTGTGGCCAAGGGCCATTTCCAGAAAGGACCACAGCCAAGACCTGGGAGCATTATCGAAGAGGATGTCTGTGTGGAGTGCACAGGCCCTGCACAGGCCAAGGACCTGGGAGCTGGTGGTGAGCATGTAAGGAGGAAGGGGCTACGGAGGGAACATGGAAGAGGTACCCAGAGACTTGGCTCTGTTACTTCTTGTTCGCACCTCTGAGGAGGAAAGAAAGCAACTGAACAATGGCAACAGAAGCCATCTTGCAACTCCAGCAGCTTCCTCTCCTTCCTCCGCTCTCTGGATTACAAGCCAGGCCTTTCAAGGGAGCCTCTCCCAGTCCTGCTCTGAGCCATTATCCCCACTCCCATCTTGCTTCTGAAAGAAGAGGGAGAAACACGTGTGGAGGGCTTGCTCTCTGCCGGGCCCTGGGCACTTCTCTCTCTGAATGTTTGCAGCAGGTTTGGAGTAGACACCCTCGAGTAACGAAGGCCCCAGATGGAGGGAGATGCCGTGGCCTCCCAGGGAGAGACCGAGGCCCTGCTCTGGCTCCTGCTGTCTGACCCCAGTCTTGTGGAACTGGCCTTCTCTAGTCTGACCCCAGCCTGTAGCACCCAGCTTCCACTCAGACCCTGCCCCTGCCTCCTCCCTCTGAACTGTTTGAAGAGCCTCCTGCCTGCCTTGGCTCTGCTTCTAG
The DNA here is from genome assembly GCF_049350105.2 of Macaca mulatta. Lineage (NCBI taxonomy): Eukaryota > Metazoa > Chordata > Mammalia > Primates > Cercopithecidae > Macaca > Macaca mulatta. The sequence goes on along the minus strand of NC_133410.1, from coordinate 51,151,179 downwards.
AAGCTCTACCCTGCCAAGCGGGTGGGTCCCTGTGAACAGAGAGCAATAGCAATGTGATTTCCCAAGGGTAAGGAGGAAAAAGGCCCGGGCTTCCCCAACTAGAACTCCCATGGTCCAGGCACATTTCCTCTTCCTCAAAAAAGACATTCTTAAAAAAAAATAATAATCCCTGTCCTCATTCCAATGATGCTGCAGAGATCTACTTCTAGAGTTGTTCCCTGATTGTCCTCCCTGTAATCGGCTAGGATTCCTCTTTGTATGTTCAGTAGAATGGATGAAAGAAGGAATTTTTAGGGGGCACAGTAAGTCTGTGTAGGATAGCCAGTGAGATGGGTCTTGATGCTGAAAACGGTCTAAAAATCCTCCCTGACCATCTCAAGCCGACTTAGCAAATCCTTCCTGAGTAGGGAGTACCTCTTCCTCCTGTGCACTTTTAGCCTCCAGCAGCTGGTCTCCTTTTAATAACAGTCACTGGCCTTTGTGCTTCAGAAGAAGTGCTGAGATGGCTCCCCAGCTTCCTCATCTAGTAACACTCAAACCTGAATGGTCTCGCCAAGGGGCCACAGAGCAACTCCACAGCGCCCTCTTTTAGATTTCCTTTCTTCATCTGGTGCTAGGGAGGAGGGCTGGAGAGGAGTCACTGATGCTGCCCTGTCTTTTTGCTAAATGGGTTTTTTGTTATTGTTGAAAAGCATCACAGAACATTTAACTACACAATGCCTTCTAGCTGTGTGACCTTGAACGAATTATTTAATCGCACTGAGCCTCAGGTTTCTCTTCTATAAAATGCTGTACTAATAAATGTATTGGGTGCTTACTACACGCCAGGTACTGCCCTAGAACTGAGACAGAAGGTGAACAAGGCCGGGCGTGGTGGCTTATGTCTGTAATTCCAGGTACTGGGGAGGCTGAGGCAGGAGAATTGCTTGAACCCAGGAGGCAGAGGTTGCAGTGAGCCAAGATCACGCCATTGCACTCCAGCCCAGGCGAAGAAGCGAAACTCCATGAAAAAAAAGAAGAAGGTGAATAAAACAGACAATCCCCAGCTTTGTGGAGCAGGGGTATACTGGCAGAGATCTCTATATCTGGTATATTCTGGCAGGGAACACAGACAATGAACAATATAAGTAAGCAAATTGTAACGCACATTAGTGGTAAATACCAGGAAGAAAAAAAAAAGCAGAGAAGGAGAATATGACATATTAAGGGCAGGCACCGAAATTTTAAATAGTGTGTCTATGGGAGGGCTTGCCGACACTATGGTTTTTGACTAAAGGCTTGAGGAAGTGAGAAGTTAGCCATCTGGCTAATTGGGGGCAGGGTACCCACAAATAGCAAGGCCCTGAAGTCATGCAGACTGGGGCTGCATGAGACTTGGAGCTGGAGCAAATGAACAAGAGGGAGGGTTGTAGGAGATAAAGTAGGAATGATGGGGGATCAAGTTTGGAGGGCCTTGTAGGAGGCTGTCACATGATCCAGGTTAAAGAATATGGTGGCCTGAACCTGGATAGTCATGGAGGTGGTAAGAAATGGTCAGAATCTGGGTATATTTCTAAAGTAGAGTGGTAGGACTTGTTAACAGACTCCATGTTAGAGAGAAAGAGTGGAGTCAAGGATGACACCAAGGATGAAGATGCCCTAAGCCTATGTAGGGGAGAACGGAGGAGGAGCTGGTTTGGAGTGGCATATGAAGAGCTCCGTCTTGGACACGGTAAGCGGGAGATGCCCAATGTACTTCCAAATGGGGCTGCCAGGTAGGGGATATCAACATATAGGTCTGGAGTCGAGATGTGCCCTAGAGAGAGGTGGGGATGGGAGTAGAAGTTTGCAACTCATCAGCATATTTATGATGTCGCTCACATACATTTTTTAATGAGTTCCATAATGGCCCTATGCCGTAGTTTTTATAACCTCTTTTGCAGGAACTGTGCAGAGGTCCAGAGAGGTCATGGGCCTTCCCCACAGCCACACCGGATGTATAGAGCATGGGAAGGTTTCAAACTCAATTCTTAAACCCTGAATGTCTGCTGCCTCTAGTATAACCTGCTGCTCACTCAGCCAACCAAGAACATGGCACAGAGAGAGGGAAACTTACCAGAGATAAATGCAGCTAGAGTGTTGAACATAGACCTTGCCCCATGAGTTGCACATATTTGAGTAAAAATATTGTCCCCTCAAGGTTAGAAGTGGACACTGTGTACACTCTAGATAGACTGAGCTTCTTCCTGTTCTTAAACTGGACCACACGCTGCCCTGTGTCTATGACACTCTTCCCCAGCCCTGGCTGACTTGCCTCTTCCAAGTATTAGTCTGAACATCACTTCCTCTCAGGGGTTTTCCTCAGTCCCCCTGGACCAGGCAAGGTGCACTGCACAGCGTTCCTGTAGCATGTTGTCCTTCTCATCTCTCAGTATTCACACATGCTGGCTTAATGGGCAGCCTAACCTGCTGGATCAGGGCTCACAGCCCTGACTGCACATTAGAATCAATTGGGAACATTTAAAAATGACTGATGCTGAGCACCCACTGCAGACCAAGTGAATCAGAATCTCTGGTCTGGGCGTTTCTATTTTTAAAGCCACCCTGTTGCAAACATTGATGGTAGCTTCGCTTTATTCTTCCTTGTCCCATCCTTTCTTTCTTGCTGGAATGTCTGGATTTTCTTCAGGTATCTAACTGTCCTCCTTTAGGGGAATGTAGACCCTACCCAGGGCCCTGGTCCTGATTGGTTTAAAGCAATTTTGGTAATCTCCTTCACTTTGCAAATAATTAATTTAGGAGTGGGCATGTGACACAATAGAGGCCAATAAGACTCGAGGGAAAGGACGGCCGTACCTCATAAAAGGGAAGTAAATGTTAGCAACGATGTAGAAATCCTGGACTCCTCATGCACTGATGGAGGAATGTGAAGTGGCACCGCCACTGCAGGAAATGGTTTGATGGTTTCTCCAAAGGCTAAATGTCAAGTTATCATATGATACAGGATTTTCACTCCCAGGTATGTATCCAAAAGAATAAAAAGCAGGGACACGAACAGATATCTGTATGCCCATGTTGGTAGCAACGTTATTCAGTGGATGAGTAGACAAACAATGTTGTACATATACACAATAGAACAGTAGTCAGCCATGAAGAGGAATGAGATTTTCATATATGCTGCAACATGGATGAGCTTGAAAACACTAAGATTAGTAAAATAAACCAGACAAAAGGACAAATACTGTATGCTTATACTTGAGGCACCTACAATAGGAAAATTCATAGAGGCAGAAAAGAGAATAGAAATTACCAGGAGCTGAGGGTGAAGAGAAAGTTATTATTTCATAAGAACAGAGTTTTTGTTGGGAATGATAACAAAGTTTTGTGTATAGTGGTGACGGTTATACATTATCATTAGTGTACTTAATGCCACAGAATTTCACTCTTATGAATGGTTAAAATTATGAATATTATGTTTTGTATATTTCACCACAATAAAGAAAGAGAAATACAAGGAAATATCTTCCTCAACAATAGAAAGAGCACAAGGGCAGAAATCATTTCTCTTTCCTGCAGTGACACCCAGTCCGGCAACAGCCATCTGTGACTATGAAAGGAAGAAGCCTGAGAAGCCAAGTTGCCTCTTCAGGCTGACAGAGCAGATGGATGGAGAGCTCCTTAGATAAGCTGGTGAGCCACGGAACTAACCAATCCTGGAGGTGCTTTATCCCTGATGTCTTACTTTGAGATGCAAGGAATGTCCTATTGTTGAAGCCAGTTGAGTCAAGATTTTCTGTAGAGTAGCTAAAAGCATCTTAGCACACTGTAGTGGACATTGTGATGTGCCACCCAGGTCGCCACTTAGGATTAAAGGACTTACTCTCCCAGTAGCTGGCAGTGCCGCCTCTGGTGGACAGATGCCTTGCCCGAGGTCATGCCCCTCCCCTAATGACTGCACATCGGTGACTGACCAGAGGAGCCCATTGTCCAGGCCTGGTCCCCACTGGGCTGACTAATGTCTCCACTGAGACTGTTCAAAGCCCAGCTTCTTCCCTTTACCCATCTTGCTTTTGCCCCTTCTTCCACAGGTATTGATCCCAAGGACCTGCTCCAGTAAACTTTCTACAGTGTAATATCCATCTCAGAGCCAGTTTCTAGGGTAACCAGACCTATGACATGGATACACTGCTGGGCTGGCAGAATTCAGCAGAAAGGCCGACTCCCCAAGGTCTCACAGAGAGAATCCCACATGGCAAGCACTCCTAAATATTTGTAGAATAACTAACTGAATGATATTTTGGTTAACAAATGATGAGTCTTGGTTTCCCAAGAAAATAAAAACACTACAGTGATTTCAGTAAGGCAAGGAGTATGAGAGATACAATCCCAAGGTTTCCCAAAAACCACAACCATGCGATAACTGTGCAGACTGCTTTTAGGTTCTTCATAAGATGCTTACCTCTTGGATTGGTGCCCATGTAGGATTGTGTACATAAAGCCAAGAACTTAATTAAAGACATTCTTGCTTATCAGGACCCAACTCCCAGGTAGCAACAGATTTCACTGTGAGGGTTTCTACCCCTAGTTTAAATGAACAATTTCTGAGCTTGAGCTTTTACGTCATTCCCTGAGCTTCCAATTATGGTAAAATTTTGACAATATTTAAGATTAACAGCCACTTTAACAGGTTCGGTCTTGGTTTGGAATGTGAGCGACTTCCTCTCTGCCTACCTATGAACACTCAGACCCTGGGATAGGAGAAGGTGCCTAAACTCATCAAGACAGCAAAAGAGTGGCCAGGTGCCAGTGGCTCACACCTATAATTCCAGCACTTTGGGAGGCCAAGGTGAAAGGATCACTTGAGGTCAGGAATTCAAGACCAGCCTGGCCAACATGGTGAAACCCCATGTCTACTAAAAATACAAAAACTAGCTGGGCGTGGAGGTGAACATCTGTAGTATCAGGTACTAGAGAGGCTGAGGCAGTAGGATCGCTTGAACCTGGGAGGTGGAGATTGCAGTGAGCCAATATCGCACCACTGCACTCCAGCCTGGGTGACAGAGTAAGACTCTGTCTCAAAAAAAAAAAAAGAGGAAGAACTAGAGGGAAGGGGTGGGATCAACCCAAGAGTGACCCAAAAAATAGACTGGCTCTCCTCCACAGATTTGAGACCATAGACCCAAATATTTGTCAAAAACACAAAGGCAAAAGCAGTCAAACTTACTTTACAGGTATTTCTAGAGCAGCTTTCTATAGCTTGAAGGTGACAACTGATAAGGACAGGTCCACAACGGATGCTGAAAGCCTTTCCACTGCCCACCCCTCCCAAATTCTCATTGCACCAAAACCACAATTGGGAAGACGTTCCTCAGCATTTAGTTCTGGACAAGGAGTCCATTTTTACACAATCAAAAGGCATTGCACACAACAGCACCCCAATCCAAGTAAGCCTTGGACACAGAACACAAATCCAGATATGGGTGCTAACCTTTCAATTTCTTCAACTCCAATAAACTGGATCGATAAAGAGCACTGAAACACTAAGAATAGCCTTGAAACAAAAAATGTGTTTTGTAGAGAAGAAAGAATTTGGAATTTCTTTTTATTTCCCCAAATCTGGGTGTGATAAATATCTTCAAACTCTCATTTTTCTTCGGATGAAAAAGGAATCACCGTTCTCTGTCTGCAAGCGTTTTCCTACTGCTTTGCTAACCCTAAACATAGCAATCCAGAGCTGATGGTGTGTGAGATCTTGAGAGTGAAATCCATTAGAGCATGAAGCGGGGGAAATGACCTGCCGACTTCCAAGGGGGCCAGCCTGAGGAAATGTGAAAAGAAGCAAACACCACAACGGGTGAGAAAGAAATTACAGCCCCACAAATGCACCGTAATGATGAGCGATGAGCTGTCACTGGCATCTTGATTAAACATGTTTGGTTTTTTTATTTCATGTAAAGCCTGGCCAGAAATTCATTTTCCCTACAATTTTTGCATCTTGTAGGGGACAAAGAAAAATCATGCGGATGCTTAGTAAACACTTATTTAGAGGACAAATGATATGCCTTGACAGTTTGCAAATGCATGGAACATTCTCTCCCCCTTCCTTTGTCTCCTCTGGCATTGCCCACAGGGAGGTGAAATATGCGATGCACGTGGATGCACATCTGAAAATGGAAGCCCATTTTGGGGGTAGCTCTATGGAATTTTGCCGAAAATCTTCCAAGCTTTTTGAATTGTTTAAGTTGAAAATGGGTTTTGTCTCTCCTGTGTGCAGTGTCTTTAAGCGAAAGCACTTAGGACTGCTATGCTTGAAGTATTCTCTGAAAGTTGTAATCGAACTACTCCAGAGCTGGCTTTGACTCTGAATTAGTCTTGACATCTCCTCCCCTGTGCTACTCTATGATAAGCGTTCTGTGGAAGAAAACCTTTTACTTGGATCATCCAGATGCATGGCCTGCATCTTCTGGATGCATCTCCTTCCCTGTGGAGGAAGCAGAGGGCAGACCACTACTTCACAAAAGCATCTTCTTCACAACCTTGAAATGCAGCAGAGAAAAGATATTTTTCTCTGGCTTTGGCTTTTTTTTTTTTGCCCCTTTTCAGATGGAGTCTTGCGCTGTCACCCAGGCTGGAGTGCAGTGGTGTAATCTCAGCTCACTGCAGCCTCTGCTTTCTGGGTTCAAGTGATTCTCCTGCCTCAGCCTCCCCATTAGCTGGAATTATGGGCATGCAACACCATGCCCAGTTAATTTTTTTGCATTTTTAGAAGAGACAGAGTTTCACCATGTTGGCCAGGTTGGTCTTGAACTTCTGGTCTCAAGTGATCCATCCATCTTTGCTTCCCAAAGTGCTAAGATTACAGGCATGAGCCACCACACCCAGCCATCTCTACTTTTTTTGGTAGGAAAATTTTAAAGGAATGACAGTGACACTAGATAGTAGTGCCTGTACACATGTGCATGTGTGCCTGTGTGTTCATGTATGTGTGCAGGTGTGCTCCCCTGATTGTTTTAGCCTACATATATGTAGATCTTTTGCTGAAAGGACAACAGACAGAGTACAATCCTCCAACCCATTCAAGGGAGCAAGTTTAATTCCAAAACTCTAACAACTATCAATAATAAGCTACACACCAGCAGCCAGTCAGCCTCCACTGGGGAAAACAGCCAATGGAGTTATTTTAGCCACCTTCACGATCAATATCAGCTGAGGTAGCTGAATGGATTAGGTGGGCTGACCAGTTTTCTTGTTGAGGGTAAAAATGGACAGGCTGATATAACACAGCGTCTTCGTTTCTCACGTAAAAGATATGACCCTTGTGCACAACAATGTGCTCTAAAGGTTACACGGGTTCCCTCCCTGTGTTCAAGCTGCATTGTCCTCCTCATGCTCTCTAGTCTTCAGAAATCAGCTCGAGATTGATTTTCTCCAGTCCGCCTACCCTGATAGATCTCCTCTCAACTATGATTATCGCATCATTTGATGTCCCTTCAGTACAACCATGCTGTAAAAACTCAGGAAGATAATCATTTCACGTAGCTGAGTTTTCTTCCTAGTTGAAGATATACATATTCGATTACCTGGACTTAAAGAAAAACTGTTCATATTGGGAATGATAGTAAGAGGAGAAGATAAATACAGAAACTGTATATGGAAATCATTACTCATTTTTTTGCCTTCTTAATCAGAGATCATGAAACAAACTTGACCTTCCTTGGTAGTGAGGAACGTCTTAACCTGGGTTCCCCAGACAGCAGGACTCGAGGCAAAAGCTTATGTGCTATTATTTTATAAACAAAGCTCAAGTCCAGGGCAAGAGTGTGGGAGGCAGGGGAGGTGGGGCAGCTAACAGGAGAGTGTGTTACTGCACTAGCCACTATTTGCTATCTTAGTCGGGCTGGACCATCTTCCAAGAGGCCATCTGAGCCACTGAACCTCAGGACATTCCCTTTGGGAGATGTTTGGGGGAAGAATGTCTCACCGGCTCCCGCCTTCATCCCAGCCCCTCCACCACATGCAAACTTCTGGATTGCAAACCTGGAGGCTGAGAGGTGCCTCAGGCTCCAGCACCAACAGAGGAGTCCCAAGGCAGGAGGCCCACATGTGCAGGTGTGAAGAGGGTGTCTTGGGATGAACCTACCAAAGCCAGTTGGAGTGCACAGAGAGCTGCTCAGAGCAAATGGCCAAATGCCTTAGGACAGAGGAAGTCCAGAGAGAGTCTGCAGTGGTGCCTAAGAGGTATCTCATGGCATGAGCATGATCTAGAGAAACAACAGTGGATGCTCTGTGTTTTGCCAGCAGGGTCTATTGAGGTATGAGTCTCGATCTTATCTGAGTCATTATATATGAGTCAGTTACTGTAAGAACTGGGTTCTTATATTTACTTACTAAATTTTGCTGGCCCATCCCTTAATTTCAGGTCTACCCTGAGCAGCTGTCATTTCTGTCAGTGTTGCCACCAGCAGTTGCTTCTTTGTTCCTTCTAACTTCTCTTTATCTGTGAAGGGTTTGTAAACCAGACAACTAAGACTACTCAATTTGTGTGCAAATCAAGAACACCTGGGTTCTGGGTGCGACCTGAAGGAGTCGGTCGTGCCGAGACTAAGAATGAAAACCTAGGAGGATTGTGACATAGATTCGAAGATCTCTTTATACGGAGCTGCAGGGTGGAACATGTGCTTTGGAGTTTCGAGGATTCCATGCAATAATGTATATCATTCTGGCATATAGTGTCTAATAATGGTTCTCTTCGTTTATTTACGGGTCCTTGGTTTATTCCAGTTAAATGAAACTCCTAGATAGCTGAGTAGTGAGACACTATTTAGTTTTCGCTCCACTATGTGTATTTGAACTTAATGACATTGTTATACTGCTTGTGATTTACTTGAAGATTCTCCAGCATAAATAGGGTGAGAGGGGTGTGTGTGTGTGTGTGTGTGTGTGAGAGAGAGAGTGATTTTTCACCTTAGTGGCATTCATTAAAATATGAAGTACTGTAACAAAAAAATCCATATTTCGGGTATGCTTAGCGAGCACCTGGCGAGCTAATCAGTTCACATACCAGAGGTCTGTTACAAGGCTCCAACTATTTGTATCTCCAATCACCCCTAAATAATTTGTAATTAGAATAAGGGAAATGAATTTTCACTGGTAAAAAAGGGTGTTCAAAATATTTGGACTGGCTAAAAATACTGTAAGGGTACCTCCCAGTAGCAAACATTTTTCAGAGGGGCATTACCTAGGGCCTTGCTCCATCCTGTGCCCCACCACTGACAGGATTCTGCGGCTGGATTCTGAATAGAAGGTGAGCTGTGTGTGCCTTCAGGAGACTACCGTTATCATGACTTCCATGCAAGGGGCTGTCAGGGTGTCCAAAGGGCAGAGGTAGGTCTTCATCAAGTCTCACACTGCTACTTGTGGTAGAATTTGGTCTGACAACATGGGATTCTGGTGTAGGGAAGACCCATGCCTTCCTCCTCTCACACTGCAGTTGGCCAAGGTAATTGACAGAAGACATGGCCAAACGGGTCTCCTGTTGAAACATCCACATCTTTGTAGGTAGTCCTCTCCCTGCATCTTTGAGGGTCACTGGGCCTTTGAAGGCACCATGAATACTGGAGATTACTGTTCATCTGGCATGACGGTGCATGAATGGGTAGTATGCTCACAGAGCTTCCCTGCCTCATCCCGGGAGACAGAACTCCAGGCTGGTGAAACACACTTTGAGGGGATGAAACTCCACGAGTGGTGATGTCCATGTGCTGCTTCCTTCAGCATCATGCACAGTTCATCCCTGCTAAAGCTGCAGGTCTCAGCTGTAGGTTGTCTAGTGCTCTCTATAAACTAGATAGTGGACATACTCCTTGGTCCTCAATTATTTTTGGACGGGAGTGGGAGGGGTTGTTAGGTAGTTCATCAGGTTCAGTAAATGGAAAGATGAATAGCACATAGTCCTCATGAAGCTTATTGTCTAATGAGAGAGCTCTATGAGCAGATTATTTTAATATAAAATGATAAGCATAACGGTGAGTTATGCCCATGATATCATAGACCTGCTAAGGAAGGCACTTCGTTCACCCCCCGGAAAATTGATCCAAAGCTCTTTGGTCTCAGGACCCTTTTACATTAAAAAAATATTGAGGCCAGGCACAGTGGCTCATGCCTGTAATCCCAGCACTTTGGGAGGCCAAGGCCAGTGGATTACCTGAGCCCAGGAGTTCAAGACCAGCTTGGGCAACATGGCAAAACTGCGTCTCCACAAAAAATACAAAAATTATCCAGGAATGTGGTACACACCTGTGGTCCCAGCTATTCTGGAGGCTGAGGTAGGAGATCACCTGAGCCTGGGGAAGTTGAGGCTACAGTGAGCCGTGAGTGTGCCACTGCACTCCAGTCTGGGTGACAGAGTGAGAACTTGTGTCAAAAAAAAAAAAATTATTGAGAATGCCAAAGACCTTTTGTTTACGGGGGTTAGAGCTATTGCTATTTACTGTATGGGAAATTAAAACTGGGAAATGTTTTATTAATTCATTAAATATCAAATGTTAATATGTTAATTATATAAAATTATATCTAAAAGATTACATATAAAATATATGTGTATTTGTTAATATAAAATTAATATTAAATATATCAATTCATTAAAATAATAAACCTATTACATGCTAAATAAATTACATATTTTTAGGAAAAATAACTGTATTTTTCAATGCAACAAAAAGATTCAGCGTGAAGAATGACACTGTGTGGTATCTTTGCAGATCTTCTGGAAGCCGGGCTTTATGAAAGGCAGCTGGATTCACCCCTCTGCTGCTGCAGGCAGTCTGTTGCAATATGTTGTTTTGGTTGAAGTCTATGAAGAAAGTCTGTCTCGCACAGATGTGTAGCTGGACAAGAGGACCTTACAGACCTTCTGAAAGCGTCTTGGGGACCCCCTGACCAAGAGTCTTTGGACTATATTTTGAGAACTACTGACCTTAGCTTCTTAGAGGTGAGTTTTGAAGAACGATTAAGAGTTGGCTAGGTGTAAAAAAGAAAGAATGGCATCCACAGCAACCTGGATGGAATTGGAGACTATTACTCTAAGTGAAGTTACCCAGGAATGGAAAACCAAACATCATATGTTCTCACTTATATGTGGATGCTAAGCTATGAGGACACAAAGGCATAAGAATGATACACTGGACTTTGGGGACTTGGGGGAAAGGGTGGGGGGTGGTGAGGGATAAAAGACCACACATTAAGTACAGTGTACACTACTTGGGCGATGGGTGCACCAAAGTCTCAGAAATCACCACCACTAAAGAACTTATTCAAGTCACCAAACACCACCTGTTTCCCAAAAACCGATTGAAATAAAAAATTTAAAAATTGGCCAGGTGTGGTGGCTCACGCCTATAATCCCAGCACTTTGGGAGGCTGAGGCGGGCAGATCACCTGAGGTCAGGAGTTTGAGACCAGCCTGGCCAACATGGTGAAAACCCGTCTCTACAAAAAATACAAAATTAGCCAGGCATGTTGTCACAAGCCTGTAGTCCTAGCTACTTGGGAGGCTGACGCAGGAGAATCGCTTGAACTTAGGAGGCGGAGGTTGCATGAGCTGAGATTGTGCCATTGCACTTCAGCCTGGGTAACAAGAGTGAAAACAAAACAAAATATAATAAAATGTAAGAAAAAATTAACTAGGTGAAAAACATAATAAGAATATTCTATGTCAGTGCTTCTCAAAACCATTACTGTGCATTTGAATCACCTGGGGTCTGGAGTGGGGCATGAGATCCTGCCTTTCTAACAAGCTCCTGGGTGACATTGATGCTGCTGGTCCTGGAACTACATTTCGAGGAGTGAGGATCTAAGCCAAAGAAACATGAGCAAAAGCACAGTGTCACGAAATAGCCTGAAGTGTGAGGGGAATGGCATTAGTAGGAAGTGAGGTACAAAACAGAAACCAAGAGATAGGGTAACCGTGGCCATGGCATTGACATAACAGTTGCAATTTTTTTTTCCCAAGAGGAAGTTGTTAAAAAGTTTTATGCAGGAGACAGCTCTGACTCATAATTAAGCAAGCACAGTTTCTTATTCTGAATAACTCAGAAATGAAATAAAATATAAAACATACCAGCAAAGTAAGCAGGCAATAGGGTGAAGTGGAGGAAGAAGAAAGACATTATTCCCTATAAATATTATGACAGCGTAACTCAGTAGAAAGAGCATGCACTTTGGACCAAGACAGAGTTGGGTTCAGATTCCAATTCTACCGTTTACAAAATATTACTGAGTCAACTTCTCAGAGCCTCAGAGTCTACCATGCATAGAGATAAGGAAGACGAATTTCATATGCACAAGGAAGTGTCTGGTGCACAATAGGTCCTCAATACACTAACATCAACATGATAAAGAATGCTATAGAAATTATAAAAAATAACAACTGGAAGCTGTTATTGTTATTCTAAGACTAGATATAGACTTACACTGGGCTTATTAGAATTTTAAATTTTCAAGAGTAAAAAGAATACCTGAGGGGGATCACTTCAAAGTAAATGTTTTGCCTATGTATATGCAAGGCAATGTCAGCTCATAATTGTCCACAGTAACAGAGGAGATGGAGACACATTAGATGCTGGTGACAATTAGAAGAGAAAGACTTCAGTCAGGCATGCTCACACCTGTAGTCACAACACTTTGGGCAGCTGAGGTGGGCAGATCCCTTGAATTCAGGGGTTCAAGACCTGCCTGGGCAGCATGACAAAATCCTGTCTCTACTAAAAATTCAAAAATTAGCTGGGTGTAGTGGTATGTGCCTGTAGTCCCAGCTACTTGGGAGGACTGAGACAGGAGGATCACTTGAGCCCGGAAGGTCGAGGCTCCAATGAGCACTGTTCATGTCACTGCACTCCACCCTTGGCAACAAAGTGAAACCCTGTCGCAAAAAAAAAAAAAAAAAAAAGAGAGAGAGAGAGAGAGAGAAAGACCTCAGACCCCTCAAGTTAATCATCCCTTCTTCTAATATAACTTGTACCCAGACTTTCAATATGAAGTTTGAATGGTTTAAATCTTGGTCCCCCACACCCTCTTCTCTTTTCCTGGTAGTTGGTACAGTTAATAATCAGCAAACACACAAAGGGCACAAAGAAAAAGAAATGCATTATCATATTAAATAGAGCTACCACAGTTGTAGAATCTCTCCCTGCTCGAGCTCCCACATTAGAAGGTGTTTCCTAATCTCTATTCCTCTTTTTTTCTGGAAACACTTGACCTTCAGGATCCAGAAATCCCCTCACCACCACCTGGGATTCTAAGACTCTTAACATCACATTTTCCCCCTAAAATGTTGGTTATTACAGTCACATATGACATGTAGCTCTCTCAGTCCTTTACAACAATTGTTGGCCCTCTGATTGTAAGAGAAAGTTTTCATTATCACAGAAATCCATGTTCTCAGTGGGGCAGAACTAGTTGGACAGAATTTGAAAGTTGATGATAGCTAGCTAGCTAGCTAGATAATAGATAGGCTTCCAAATTATGCCCAGCTAAGAACTATATATGTATATAGTTTCTCCAAATCTCTTGACAGTTAGGACATCTGAGTAATTGCTTTTCTCTTCTTTAAAATGGAAGACTAGGCCAGGCATGGTGGCTCACGCTTGTAATCCCAGCACTTTGGGAGGCCGAGGTGGGTGGATCACGAGGTCAGGAGATCGAGACCATCCTGGCTAACACGGTGAAACCCCATCTCTACTAAAAATACAAAAAATCAGCCGGGCTCGGTGGCGGGCGCCTGTAGTCCCAGCTACTTGGGAGGCTGAGGCAGGAGAATGGCGTGAACCCGGGAGGCGGAGCTTGCAGTGAGCCGAGATAGCGCCACCGCACTCCAGCCTGGGTGACAAAGTGAGACTCCTTCTCAAAAAAAAAAAAATAAATAAATAAAATAAAACAAAATAAAATAAAATGGAAGACTAATAACAGTAGGTTTATAAAAGAAAGTCAAATGGCAGAAGAGTCAGCACATTTCAGTTGAGTCAATGAGCATTTTTTTTTTTTTTTAATGAGACAGAGTCCTGCTCTGTCACCCAGGCTGGAGTGCAATGGCGCAATCTCGGCTCACTGCAACCTCTGTCTCTCAAGTTCAAGCAATTATCCTGCCTCAGCCTCCCAAGTAGCTGGGATTACAGGGGTCTGCCACCACCCTGGCTAATTATTGTATTTTTAGTAGAGATGGGGTTTCGCCATGTTGGTCAGGCTGGTCTTGAACTCCTGACCTCAGGTGATCCGCCCACCTCGGCCTCCCAAAGTGAATGAGCATGTTTTGACAAATCACATTATCTCAGCACTAGGATCTTATCGGTGTGACAGTTTTTTTATTGTTTTATAGGAAAACAGGCAGTGTGAAGAGAAGTAAGTGACTCAGACAGGGAGCCTGTCCAAAGCCAATTTCTGACAAGAATTTTCTTTGGCTGGTAGGTTGACAATGATTTCTTTGGTCTCTATTTCACTGGGAATTCATTCCTTTTACTCTTGGTAATTTTCATATTTTAGATTAAGAATTTGACTCTTAGACCACCCTTTGCAGTTAGATAGCTTTCCACAAGACGGGAGCTAGTCTATGCTTTACTTTAAAAAAAAATTTTTTTTTGAAACCATGAAAGCATTTCTTTAAGAAAAGCAAAAAGGGGAGAATGTGAACTTCTAATTTCCAAGGTGGGATTACATAAAATATCTGGACATTGGCTCTCCATCAGGACCCCCTGCCTCTGGCCAGCATGCCCGTGGGCAACAACCGAGATAATGTCCTCTCCAGGTAGGTGGCTCCCAGTGGCACTCTGAAACTTGTCTGGTCAACGTGATACTTCCCGCTGTTAGCCTAGGATACCTAGGGAGGGAAGGTTGGATGTCTGGGCATCCACTCACAGTCCCTCTCACTGTCTGCGATAAAAATTCAGCGATTCCTGTTGATGATAATGACAAAAATTGCAGAATGTCTAAAAATAAACCAAAAAAGAAACATGTAAGACCTACACACAGAGAATTTTTAGCATTTACTGAGATATATAAAAGAAGTCTTAACTGAGAATAAACTCTGTTCCTGAAGAATGAGAGCCGTCAGAAGACTCTCACCCTGCCAGTCAGAAAGAACCATCACTTCATGTAGGACCTCATCCTATCATTCCCTCCGAAATTGTGAATCCCCTTTGGTTCTTAATATCCTCATCTACTACAGTATCACTTTCATATACAAATTTGGGAGTCCCTGGCTGTTTCATAAGTGTGTGCCTTTTCTTCCCAATTAAATTACAAGATATATAAAGGCAAGGACTCTCTTTTTTTCCCTTTGTATCTTCCATACCCCTCATTATAGAAATGCCTCTACTTATAAATTTTCCATTTAAGGAAGTTCAGAGGTATGAACAAAGCAGGGTGGAAAAAGGCTTCAACCTTTTTACCTATCACCAGTAGATGGTATTAGTGGCCACAAGCAAGCATGTGGCCGTTTTGTTCATTAGTCAGGGGTGTGTTAGCTAGGTTTGTGCTAAAGTTCTGAGATATTTTATGAACAGCAGTAACATCATCAGTTAGAAGAGTATAAAAGTAGTGAGTGTCTTTAAGATGCTGCTAAAAAGAGGCACATAATTAGGATGAAAACAAAAGTAAAAATAGTTTTTCAAACTGAAAGCATGACAGAATGCCAAGTGTTGCAGGGGGCTCATGGCACAGCAGGAAGAATTCTTAAGGCTAAGGAGTGAATAGTGATCAAAGAGGAAGGAACAGGGATTGGCAAAATGAAAAAGGAAACTTTTTGAGACTGGAGCTAAATGTTAGCAACAATTAACTTTCACATGTACTAACTACTTTAGTCACCCAATAATTTTGTAAGATAGATATCATCATTACCCTCTGGGCCTACACTTTGTTAATGCTGGTGAAGGCCAGGAGTTTATGAGGGAACTTAAGCCTAAGCACAGTGAAACAGCTGTTGCCGACATGTCTGCTGTAAGCCAAGGGTGGCTCCATGAGTTCCAAGTTGCTGTGTTCAGAGACCACCCAAATCAGCAGAACATCAGCTGGTCAGTGGGTGGCAAATGAAAACACTAGACATCAGAGGTCCACAATGGGGGAAAATGTTTAATAGAATGTAAGGAAGAGACGAGTACTCTTGGTTTTAAAGCTTTGATAAAGACTACTTATGTATTTTTTCATTATTATTATCATTATTATTATTACTTAGTATTATACCTTAAGTTCTGGGATACATTGCAGAACGTGCAGATTTGTTACATAGGTATACATGTGCCATGGTGGTTTGCTGCACCCATCAACCCGTCATCTACATTAGGTATTTCTTCTAATGCTATCCCTCCCCTAACCCCCCCCACTCCCCCGGACAGACCAGGGTATGTGATGATCCCCTCCCTGTGTCCATGTGTTCTCATTGCTCAACTCCCATTTATGAGGGACAACATGCAGTGTTTGGTTTTCTGTTCCTGTGTTAGATTGCCGAGAATGATGGCTTCCAGCTTCATCCATGTCCCTGCAAAGGACGTGAACCCATCCTTTTTTCATGGCTGCATTGTATTCCATGGTGTACATGTGCCACATTTTCTTTATCCAGTCTATAATTGATGGGCATTTGGGATGGTTCCAAGTCTTTGCTATTGTGAATAGTGCTGCAATAAACACACGTGTACATGTGTCTTTATAGTAGAATGATTTCTAATCCTTTGGGTATATGCCCAGTAATGGGATTGCTGGGTCAAATGGTATTTCTGATTTTAGATCCTTGAGGAATCACCACACTGTCTTCTACAATGGTTGAACTAATTTACACTCCCACTAACAGTGTAAAAGCGTTCCTATTTCTCCACACCCTCTCCAGCATCTGTTGTTTCCTGAGTTTTTAATGATCACCATTGTAACTGGCGTGAGATGGTACCTCATTGTGGTTTTGATTTGCATTTCTCTAATGACCAGTGATAATGAGCGTTTTTTCATATGTTTCTTGGACGCATAAATGTCTTCTTTTGAGAAATGTCTGTTCATATCCTTTGTCCACTTTTTGATGGGGTTGTTTTTTTCTTATAAATTTGTTTAAGTTCTTTGTAGATTCTGGATATTAGCCCTTTGTCAGATGGATAGATTGCAAAATTTTTCTCCCATTCTGTAGGTTGCCTGTTCACTCTGATGATAGTTTCTTTTGCTGTGAAGAAGCTCTTTAGTTTAATTAGATTCCATTTGTCAATTTTGGCTTTAATTGTCATTGCTTTTTGTGTTTTAGTCATGAAGTCTTTGCCCATGACTATGTCCTGAATGGTATTGCCTAGGTTTTCGTCTAGGGTTTTTATGGTTTTAGGTATTACATTTAAGTCTTTAATCCATCTTGAGTTAATTTTTGTATAAGGTGTAAGGAAGGGGTCCAGTTTCAGTTTTCTGCATTTGGTTAGCCAGTTTTCTAAACACCATTTGTTAAACAGGGAATCCTTTCCCTATTGCTTGTTTTTTGTCAGGTTTGTCAAAGATCATATGGTTGTAGATGTGTGGCGTTATTTCTGAGGCTTCTGTTCTGTTTCACTGGTCTGTATGTCTGTTTTGGTGCCAGTATCATGCTGTTTCAGTTACTGTAGCCTTGTAGTATAGTTTGAAGTCAGGTAGTGTGATGCCTCCAACTTTGTTCTTTTTGCTTAGGATTGTCTTGGCTATATGGGCTCTTTTATGGTTCCATATGAAATTTAAACTAGTTTTTTCTAATTCTGTGAAGAAAGTCAGTGGTAGCTTGATGGGAATAGCACTGAATCTATAAATTACTTTGGGCAGTATGGCCATTTTAATGATATTGATTTTTTTTTTTTTTTTTTTTTTTTTAGACAGAGTCTTGCTCTGTCACCCAGGCTGGAGTGCAGTGGTGCGATCTCGGCTTATTGCAAGCTCTGCCTCCCGGATTCACACCATTCTCCTGCCTCAGCCTCCCAAGTAGCTGGGACTACAGGTGCCTGCCACCACGCTAGGTTAATTTTTGTATTTTTAGTAGAGACAGGGTTTCACCATGTTAGCCAGGATGGTCTCGATCTCCTGACCTTGTGATCCATCCACCCCGGTCTCCCAAAGTGCTGGGATTACAGGCGTGAGCCACCACGGCTGGCTGATATTGATTCTTTCTATCCATGAACATGGAATGTTTTTCCATTTGTTTGTGTCCTCTCTTATTTCCTTGAACAGTGGTTTGTAGTTCTCCTTGAAGGGGTCCTTCACATCCCTTGTGAGTTTTATTCCTAGGTATTTCATTATCTTTGCAGCAGTTGTGAATGGGAGTTCACTCATCATTTGGCTGTTTGTCTATTATTGGTGTACAGGAATGCTTGTGATTTTTGCACATTGATTTTGTGTCCTGAAACATTGCTGAAGTTGCTTATCAGCTTAAGGAGATTTTGGGCTAAGACGATGCAGTTTTCTAAATATACCATCATGTCATTTGCAAACAGAGACAATTTGACTTCCTCTCTTCCTATTTGAATACCCTTTATTTCTTCTCTTGCCTCACTGCCCTGGCCAGAACTTCCAATACTATGTAGAATAGGAGTGGTGAGAGAGGGCATCCTTGTCTTGTGCCGGTTTTCACAGGGAATGCTTCCAGCTTTTGCCCATTCAGTATGATATTGACTGTGGGTCTGTCATAAATAGCTCTTATTATTTCAAGATATGTTCCATCAATACCTATTTTATTGAGAGTTTTTAGCATGAAGAGGTGTTGAATTTTATTGAAGGCCTTTTCTGCATCTATTGAGATAGTTACGTGGTTTTTGTCATTGGTTCTGTTTATGTGATGGATTACATTTATTGATTTGCATATGTTGAACCAGCCTTGCATCCCAGGGATGAAGCCGACTTGATCATGGTGGATAAGCCTTTTTTTTTTTTTTTTTTAGATGGAGTCTTGCTGTGTCACCAGGCTGGAGTGCAGTGGCGCCATCTCGGCTCACTGCCACCTCCGCCTCCCGGGCTCAAGTGATTCACCCATCTCAGCCTCCCGAGTAGCTGGGACTACAGACACGCGCTACCACGCCCAGCATTTTTTTTTTTTTTTTTTTGTATTTTAGTAGAGATGGGGTTTCACCATGTTGGCCAGGATGGTCTCGATCTCCTGATCTGCTCCTGGATTTGGTTTGCCAGCATTTTATTGAAGATTTTTGCATCGATGTTCATCAGGGATATTGCCCTGAAATTTTCTTTTTTTGTTGTGTCTCTGCCAGGTTTTGGTATCAGGATGATGCTGGTCTCATCAAATGAGTTAGGGAGGAGTCCCTCTTTTTCTATTGCTTGGAATACTTTCAGAAGGAATGGTACCAGCTCCTCTTTGTACCTCTGGTAGAATTCAGCCATGAATCCCTCTGGTTCGGGGCTTTTTTTGATTGGTAGGCTATTAATTATTGCCTCAATTTCAGAACTTGTTATTGGTCTATTCAGGGATTCGACTTCTTCCTGGTTTAGTCTTGGGAGGGTGTATCTGTCCAGGAATTTATCCATTTCTTCCAGATTTTCTAGTTTATTTGTGTATAGTATTCCCTGATGGTAGTTTGTATTTCTGTGTGATAGCCCCTTTATCATTTTTTATTGTGTCTATTTTATTCTTCTCCCTTTTCTTCTTTATTAGTCTGGCTAGTGGTCTATTTTGTTAATCTTTTCAAAAAAACAGCTCCTGGATTCATTGATTTTTTGAAGGGTTTTTCGTGTCTCCATCTCCTTCAGTTCTGTTCTGATCTTAGTTATTTCTTATCATCTGCTAGCTTTTGAATTTGTTTGCTCTTGCTTCTCTAGTTCTTTTAATTGTGATGTTAGGATGTCGATTTTAGATCTTTCCTGCTTTCTTCTGTGGGCATTTAGTGCTATAGATTTCCCTCTAAACACTGCTTTAGCTGTGTCCCACAGATTCTGGTATGTTGTGTCTTTGTTCTCATTGGTTTCAAAGAACTTACTTATTTCTGCCTCAATTTTGTTACCCAGTGGTCATTCAGGAGCAGGTTGTTCAGTTTCCATGTGGTTGTGCAGTTTTGAGTGAGTTTCTTAATCCTGAGTTCTAATTTGATTGCACTGTGGTCTGAGAGACTGTTTGTTATGATTTCTGTTCTTTTGCATTTGCTGAGGAGTGTTTTACTTCCAATTATGTGGTCAGTTTTAGAATAAGTGCGATGTGGTGCTGAGAAGAATGTATATTGTTGATTTTCACACAGAACAATATTCACCTTAAATGTAAATGGGTTAAATGCCGCAATTAAAAGACACAGACTGGCAAATTAGATAGAGTCAAAACCCATCGGTGTGCTGTATTCAGGAGACCCATCTCATGTGCAAAGACACACATAGGCTCAAAATAAAAGGATGGAGGAATATTTATCAAGCAAATGGAAAGCAAAAAAAAAAAGGGGGGGTTGCAATCCTAGTCTCTAGTAAAACAGACTTTAAATCAACAAAGGTCAAAAAAGACAAAGAAGGGCATTGCATAATGGTAATGGGATCAATGCCACAAGAAGAGCTAACTATCTTAAATATGTATGCATCCAATACAGGAGCACCCAGATTTATAAAGCAAGTTCTTACAGACCTACAAGGAGACTTAGACTCTCACATAATAATAGTGGGAGACTTTAATACCCCACTGTCAATATTAGACAGATCAACAAGAGAAAATTGACAAGGATATTCAGGACTTGAACTCAGCTCTGGACCAAGTGGACCTAATAGACATCTATGGAACTCTCCACCCCAAATAAACAGAATATACTTATGTTTTTATTTATAGAAATGCATCTGGAAATGATAGCTTAAATTCCACTTAGTCACTTTTGACTTTTTTTTTTTTTTTTTTTTTTTTGAGGCGGAGTCTTGCTCTGTCACCCAGGCTGGAGTGCAGTGGCGCGATCTCGGCTCACTGCAAGCTCCGCCTCCCGGGTTCCCGCCATTCTGCCTCAGCCTCCCGAGTAGCTGGGACTACAGGTGCCGCCACCACGCCCGGCTAATTTTTTTGTATTTTTAGTGGAGACGGGGTTTCATTGTGTTAGCCAGGATGGTCTCGATCTCCTGACCTCGTGATCCACCCGTCTCGGCCTCCCAAAGTGCTGGGATTACAGGCTTGAGCCACCGCGCCCGGCCGTCACTTTTGACTTATAAAAATAATCAACACCTGTACAGCCTTTTAGAACCTAAAGTCTTTATAAATGGAATAGCTCCTATAGAGTGCTGTATGTGTAGTTAATAACACAAATATTTATTGCACATCTCCTCCGTACTTTCACATATATTAACTAATGTATTTTCCCAATAATTTTGTAAGGTAGGTATCATCATTACCCTGCTCTAGATGTGGAATCAGAATCTCAGGGACAGAATGACAAAACGGAAATCTTTTTGATTTTAGGACCATATTTTACCCCCCGTAGCTACCTCCTTGTGTCAACTGACTGAATGAATAAATAATCTAATGTTAGCACAGACTGCAGTTCTGTCTATGCTTCACACCGTTAAAAAATGCCTGGGTGTGGAATCCCGTCTGTTACTCTATATGGTATCACCAAGCCTCACTGTTGTATATCTCTCTTCTGACCTTCAGAATACCTCCAGGGACACAGAAAGGGCAAGCAGCATCAAGCAGCACTTTTCAGAGTGGTTTCAATGAGTATGTAACAAAGCTAAAATGTGTAATCCGGGAAGGGTGACTTTCAATATATGCCCTTGGTGCCATTCACGAAGCATCTCACATGCGGCCTCTCGACTGAGGGCTCTTTCTTGTCTCTGGATGTGCTATGTACTGATAAAAAAAAAAAGAAAGAAAATGGCTGAGAGTTCCACCCAGGTTTGTTCAGCAAGGGTTTAATTTCTCCAGTGCTCCTGTAGAAATTGTGTCGATAACAAAACCTCGCATCTCTCAATCTAATCATCCCTTGACACATTCAATAGGATATAACATGCTGAGATGGGGACTGAGGAATTAGAGTAAATTAGATAAAAGGAAAAGCTCCTGGTAGTTCTGACATGACAGCCTGCACATGACTAATCTAAATATTCATTCTGGGTAATGGAACAGCTATCAACAAATTCATTACTTACAACAATATTTCCACTCAACTGTCAACTGACAAGGGGTCTCCATAATACATCGCTGTCAGCAGTTTGCAGCAGTAAGAGAGAAAAGATACTCACATTTCACAAATACGTATGAATCATGCTCTCGATTTTTAACAGGGACTCAGTCTTATTTAATATTTTCAGAAAATTGCTGTCACAAGGACATCAACCTCACAAATCATCTTATGGAAAGAACAATTTGGACAGCAAAAGTAATGGATGTGTTTCAAGTTAATCACTCCGTGTCTTGCCTTAAGTACATGCATTTATGGCTTCAGATGCCTCTTGTTTAAACAAATATTTCTCCTACGCCACTCTCTTTCTAGCCCAGCGTTAACTAGATTCTTTAGAAAAAGAGTCATGTTGTAAACCAGGACTAAGATGACATTCATGCATTATGGAGTCATATGTCCTAGCACAGAGAGCTGGAGAGAGTAAACATGAGAAATACGCAACATACCCCATCTGTTAATTTACCTACGTAGACACCAGATTTTGTGACCATTCTACCTTCTTCTTCCACTGAGAGGCGGGAGGATTCTGGACAGGGACGTGGGGATGTTTCCACTACGTCAGATTTTTCTCTTCAACAAAAAAGGAGGGAAATGAAGAGACAGTGTCTTTGACTTTGGCCATGGGTATAGAATAGAACAGTGTATCTTATTTATTTATTTATTAATTTATTTATGAAACAGGGTCTCCCTGTGTCACTCACCCAGGCTGCAGTGCAGTGGCTCAATCACAGCTCACTGCAGCCTCAAACTCCTGAGCTGAGGCAATCCTCCTGCCTCAGCCTCCTAAGTAGCTGGAACTATAAGCACATGCCATCACGCTCAGCTAATTTTCTTACTTTTGGTAGAGACAGGAGCTCTCTTTGTTGCCGAGGCTGGTCTCAAACTCCTGGCTTAAAGCAATTCTCCCAACTCGGCCTCCCAAAGTGCTGGGATTACAGGCATGAGCCTCCACACCCAGCTATCTGTTTTAAAAGGCAATGCTACAAATGGCCCAAAACATAAAACTGTAATCAAAGATTTTGAAATTCATATGAAAACAGGTATCAAAAGCTAAGAGTTTTATGTATTATTTGACTTGGCAATTCTGATTTTAGCTGAAGGAAAGTATCATAGCTGTGGTCAAAGATTTATATACAAAGTTGACCATCGTACCACTATTATAATGATCAAAAAAAAAAAAAAAAAAAAGATGGGGCCGGGTATGGTGGCTCATGACTATAATTCCAGCACTTTGGGAGGCTGAGGTAGGTGGATCACCTGAGGTCAGAAGTTCGAGACCAGCCTGGCCAACATGGTGAAACCCTGTCTCTACTAAAAACACAAAAATTAGCTGGGCACGGTGATGGGTGCCTATAATCCCAGCTATTTGGGAGGCTGAGGCAGGAGAATCTCTTGAATGTGGGAGACAGAGATTGCAGTGAGCCGAGACCATGCCATTGCACTCCAGCCTGGGCAACAAGAGCAAAACTCTGTCTTGAAAAAAAAAAAAGGTAGAAATCCTTCAATGTCCATCAAAAATAATGATGATGCATCCTCACAATGAAATATTAAGCAACCATTAAACTAGAAAGATTTTACGGTATTCTGTTAGATCAAAAATGCAGACTATAAAATAGGATGCAGAGCTCTGTGTCTGCTTAGATGCAGAGTCACTAGGGAATATTGCTCTCATCCCAACAATGAGAAAAAGCTGATTAATACACACAACCATAACTTTACTTTAACTCATCAAGAGCTACTAAGTAATCTGAATTCCACAGAGTCATACACCCATCCAAGGAGAGGCAGTACACATGAATATGAATGGCTTCAATTTTGTCAAAGCAAGGAGAAAGAGATGACTACCACACAAGTAGATAAGAGGAAGTCAGCTAAAAATTGAACAAATCCTTGAAGGTCAATATGGGATAGCCTCAAGCCTCAGACAGAAAGGAGTTTGTACTCACTCTCAAGCTTTTCTTTAGGGCCCCTCACTGGGTGCTCACAAGGAAGGCTGGGGACAGGGTAGGAGACCCAGGACCCTCTCTGCCACATAGACATGGAGGAGTTGATCAGCTGCTACTGGGAACAAGAACAAAGCCTTGCCTTCTTCCCCAAGACCCTCTCTTACAAAGCAAAGTCTTAACCCATTTATGCCTGAGGTTGTAATTTTTTGAATTTTTGCAATCAGACCTTGGTGATGACCTTGAGCAGTAGGATATAAATAACTTCCACAAGCTTAGCGTTCCAATAATGGAACACGAGGCATAAATGTGTTTAAGCTGCTGGAGGAATACAGAACACCTTCTGGCCCCTAGGACTGGGCAAAAGTCTATTGCTCTGGGAGGGCAACTGAAGCAAAACTGTTTGTCTCTGGGGGAGGTGTTGGGAAACCCTCACCCCAGACATAGGCAAAGAAACATTGCTGCTGAGGGAGAGCTAGAAGCAAAAATCTTCTGCCCCCTAGACGAGGAGCAGGAAACCTGCTTGTGCCCAGGATCTTGCACTGCTCAAAAGCAGAGGTCAGCTACTGCAGGAATGCTGAGAAACCCTTGACCCCCCAAGGTTCAGGCACAGGAGCCTTGCCTAAGACTGATACTGGACCAGGACAATGAAGAAACCCCATACTCTTATAAACAGCCATGCACAGAGAAACAAGCAGTAGAAGTCCATCCTTAGTGTAGGAGTAAGAGCATAGAGAAAGATCTACTTTGTGACACAGGTGTGCTGGGACAGCTAAAAGCTGAGGGTACAGAATGAATACTTAGAAAACTCCTCTGGCACATCAGGCTCTAAGCACATAGCAAGGGCAGTCATCCACTGAAGTCTGTGGTGCACCAAGGATAGTAATAGCAACAGTAAAATCTAAACTCAGCTCAACTTCTGATTAATTGACCCAGCCCCAACCTCTTCCACCCACACATACTGAAGGCCTGAAAGAAGAAGAGATGTGCCTATTCTCAAGCATACATAATATTTACCTTGGTCTTTCTGTTCTTACAGAAATAATGTTTAGCATTCAATTAAAATTGAGTCACACAAAAGTGAAAGGGGGCCGGGCACGGTGGCTCACGCCTGTAATCCCAGCACTTTGGGAGGCCAAGGCGGGCGGATCACAAGGTCAGGAGATCGAGACCATCCTGCCTAACATGGTGAAACCCCGTTTCTACTAAAAAATAGAAAAAATTAGCCGGGCGTGGTGGCGGGCGCCTATAGTCGCAGCTACTCAGGAGGCTGAGGCCGGAGAATGGTGTGAATCCAGGAGGCGGAGCTTGCAGTGAGCTGAGATCGCGCCACTGCACTCCAGCCTGGGCAACAGAGCCAGACTCCGTCTCAAAAAAAAAAAAAAAAGTGAAAGTGGGGGAAACAAAAATCATTGTCAAGAGATAAAGTAATTAATAGAACCATTCTCAGAAATGGCCCAGATATTACAACTATCAGGTAGGGACTTTAAAGTAACGACAATGAACATGTTAAAGGGATATGGAAAAGGTGAACATGCATGAACAGATGGGAGATTTTATCAACGTCTAATGCAAATCTGGTAAATAAAAACAAAATCAGACATGAAGAGCACCTTTGATGGGTTCATTTGCAGTCTAGATATAGCTGAGGAAAGAATTAGTAAACTCGAAGATATGCCAATAGAAATTATCCAAACCAAAACATAAAGAATAAAAAGGAGTGAAGCACATCCAGTATCCGTGGGATAACATAAAATGCTATAAAATAAAATGTAATTGGAGTCCCAGAAGAAGCCAGGCATTGTGGCTCATGCCTGTAATCTCAGCACTTTGGGAGGCCAAAGAAGGAGGATCACTTGAGGGCAGGAGTTCAAGACCAGCCTGGGCAACACAGCAAGATCCCATCTCTCTCTCTCTCTCTCTCTCTCTCTCTCTCTATATATATATATATATATATATATATATATATATATATTTTAAATTAACCAGGCATGGTGGTGTGTACCTATAGTCTGACTCAGGAGGCTGAGGCAGGAGAATCATTTGAGCCAGGAGTTTGAGGCTATAGTAAGCAGCTATGATCATGTCACTGCACTGAAGCCTGAGTGATAAGACCCTGTCTCAAAAAAAAAAAAAAAAAAGTTCCAAAGAAAAAGAGAAACAGGTTAAAAAAAATTAAAGATAATGGCTAAGAATTTTCCAAACTTAATGAAAGACAACAAGTTGCAGATCTAAGAAGCCCCGAGTCTCAAGAATACCTCTCTCCTTGGGAAAAAAAAAAAAAAGAATCTAGATACATCACAATCAAACTGCTGAAAACTGAAGATAAAGAAAATATACTGAAGTCAGTGAGAAGAAAGGAAACATTATGTGCAGAGGGACAATAATACAAATCACACAGTGATACAAATCAAAAACTATGTAAAGCATGAGACAAGGTACTGATATCTTTAAAATATCAAGAGAAAAAACCTGACAACCCAGAATTTTATGCCTGGTAAAAATACCTTTCAAAAATGAAGGTAAAATAAAGACCTTCAGACAACAAAAGCTGAGAATTTATTGCCCATAAACCTGTGTTACAAGGAACGTAAAGGAAGTTCTTCAGGCAGAAGGAAGATATCAAGTGGAAATTAGGATACACACATACAAAAATAAAGAAGCTGGAAATGAAATCATAAAGGTAAATATTAAATGTAAATTTCTTTAATCACTTTTAAATAGTATATAGGATATGCATACTTTTTTAAAAAGCTAGCATGATACATAAAAAACTTTAGAAAAACATACAGCAACATTTTAACTGACCTTTTTTCTAAGTAGAAGGATTGCAAATTATTTCATTTTAATCTTGATGCTGATTTGCATTTAAAAATTTTTCTACAATGAACCTATATTACATTTTATGCTAAAAAGTCTAATTTTATTCTTACATTCTGTTTCTATCATACATATTTCAAGAGCTGTGGGGTTACAGAAATTTTATAAGCTAATTGTTAGAGGAAATAATACCTAGAAAATGAATTTTCTGTTATGAAAAGCTTTCTCTACTTTTTATGTCTTACCATATGGGAAAGAAGAAGAGACACTAAAAAGATAAGAAGAGCTGTTTTCTCTGACGCATAAACCAATAATAATAGATTGAATTCTTTAGAACATGAATAACGACTGAATAAAAACCTTTTATAGTACTGTTGATTACTGGGTGATGCCCTGGAGCTACAGCCATAAACTTTTCTTGAAAGTCTCTTTATTTTAAGAAAATGTCCAGGGTAGATTAAAAGATTACTCTCTACATAGCCTAGAAAGAGAACCAGGACTCGACAATATCTAAATATTAGTGAGAACAGTATCTATTTGCATCAAAATCTCTTTTGTAAAATTTAACCTTGCTTTAACTTCTACATAAATATTTAAATGTTGCATAAAAACTAGCTAGGTTTTCTCCTTAGCTTTGGTAGTAAAGTAGCATTTTACTACAGAAAGAACAATTTAGCGCAAACATATACTGTTCTTCTTTTGACTTGGTTAATCAAGGCTATGGGAAGCCAAGATTTAGAATTCAAGTCCAGAATCCAGGTACCACCATCTATACGACAGTTACTGAAAGGATAAGAGACAATGTGTGTAAAGACATAATGTAAGTACATAGTAAGCAGTTAATAAATAGCAACTATAGCAATCTGGGGAAAATAAATAAATGTATTTTTAAAATAACAGCTATTATTGGCTACTGAAGTGAATCAAAGATGCATGAGGATACCTTTATTGCCATCAACAAGTTAATACTTTACAAACAGCAGTGCCAGAATCCATTGACACCTGTTTACTAACATGTTTACCACACTAGTGAGTGAAGTACTCAGGTTCCAGCACTTTGAGCAACTGTCTCCTCATCTTGCCAGGGGAATTTCTTGCACATAGAAATGGGATGGTCAAAGTGGGGAAAGAAAAATGACTGCTAATGCAGTTGGTGTATTTTTATACACACACACACACACACACACACACACACACACACACACATGCAAATTCTCCTAAAGTTCTAGTAGGAAAAGTACCTCTTACAGAGGCAAAAAAAATGGACATTTTGACTTGGAAAATTTTTAAAAGTCATAAAAAGCTATTTAATTATGTACCACACTGATTTTTCCCCCACCCAATATTTTAACCACTACATTAGGGAAATTTTGGTGTTGATGCTGTAACCTCAATATTGAATCATCTCTGTCTTGTATCCCAGAATATAATTCAGCTGTTTGGCTACAACAGTCATGTCTCTTTAGAAAGGTCAAAAGTGTAATAAAAATAGTTAAAGGATATTTTACCTTTTGCATTTACTTTTAACAAAAGGTATCAAATTAAACACGGCTCACACCTCTTTAGTTGATTTTACCAAGTTCTTGAAACTGGAAGATTCAGAATTTTAATTTTTGCCTACTACAGCTGGAGGCAGGGAGAATCATTCAAAGAAAAAAAATAATTTGTTCTCAATTTTTTTTTGTTTGTTTAACAGTAGCTTTCATTTTCAGGGACACTCTCAAAATTTTTGCAGAGCCAGGATAAGATGTAGTGGTTTGAGGTGAGGGCAGAGTAACAGACTCCAGGGCTCAAGCTGTTAACCAAAGATATACTGCCTCTCAAACATGGGAGGTAAGATTCAAGGAGAGGAAATATTTACATTCACAAGGAATGTTTGAAAAGAATAAATCAAAGCAGGATGATGAAGTAAGGAGAGAATGTAAGAGGACAAAATTCCTCACTTCCCCACCAAAAACAACAACAAAAAGAGTCTTGCTGAGGGATATGTTAAATAGCTTTTGTTCTCTTATAAAACTGTGAGAGAAGAAGAACATCATGGCATTAAGAACACAGTGTGATACATGAGGCAAAGTGTCCCCATGCAGAGAAGGGGACAAAAAACGGAACAAAGCTGTCTGGCATGTGAAAAGACAAAGACTATAGGGAGAGAAAGAGGCAAATAAACAAGGGGGAGTGAACCAAAAAACAGATCAATGGAACAGGAGATTGAGTAACAGGAGAGATTGAATGGGGAGGAGCAAAGGTGGCTGTAGAGAGAGGGGCCCAGTCAGGTAGTGGGCAGATGTGTGCTGGAGTTTCCTCTTCCCACATTCCCAGACCCAAATTGGGGAGCTCTAGAAAGATAGGGCAAGCACTCTCCAGAATCTTATTCTTTTTTTCACTGTTCAATCTCCAGCATCTAACATTGCCTGACATATTTGTCAAATGAATAAGTGACACATGTAGAAAAGAGAAAGAAGCTGAGTCAGCTGAGAAAATGCCACATGCCTCATGGCATCTGTTATTAAACTGTGAGTTGGCAGAAAGGATACCAAAGAACTGAGCTCTGCTTATAGCATGGCCAAGTGATGCTTACCTTAGGGCCAAGTTTGGTTTCCCTGTTGCAGGACCAGTAAAGAACCTGAGTAAAACAGGCGGTCACCAAACCCAGGGTAACTGAGTAGTAAGGGAGTGGCTGAGCGTGGTTGTACTTAAAAGCCCCTGTCTCCATGTCTCTCCCCAAATTCCAAACACATGTTTAGATGTTTGAATGTCTCATCATCTAGGGTCTCTCCTTTGAGATGATTTCTACACAGTTTTTCACAAAATACAAATAACCAACCAAGGCTTTGAATGTGCTCAACATCACTAACATCTAGGGAAGAATTGTTCTATTAGCAACAAGTAGAGGGGTCTTCATGGCAAATGGACTCAGAACAAAAAGAGACTCCCCAAAGCCCTACATAAAACCATGATCAAAGAGCAATGGATTCAGTCAAGGGAGATGGAGTCAGGTTGGTTGCAAAGCCCCAGACAATTCATCCCACTTCACTGAGAATCCCTAAAGTGGAAGATGAAGGTGGGGTAGAGAAGCAAAGATGAGTCAAATATTGTCTTGTCTAACCACCCTGCCCTGGATAGATATATGATGCTCAAAATGGAAAAATACACTTAGGGGTTAGACAGACATGGTTACATAAAGTTTAAAAAAAAAAAAAAAAAAAAAAAAAAGGAAAGTATCAATTTCCAGTGTTTGGTTCCACATGAAGAGCTCAGAAGTTGCCACTCATTCTAACAAGAAGTAAAATGCTGAACAAACTGAAAAAAAGTCAGCAACTCTTACATTAGTAAGAGATGTGAGATTACAGGGAAAACCACTGTTCCCAAAATTGGACAGACAGGTAGATACAGAGAATCACAACATAGGGAGCAGAAACCTTCACAGGAACTAGTGGTGTGTTAGGAAAACCTGACCTTAATTGATGAATTGCTGGAGGCTAGGTGTGGACAAGTCTGAAGGTTAAAATCACCAAGGGGGATCTAGTCATAGGGAGTCCCCCATGCTTTTGTGACTTTTCCTTCCAGGAGCTTGACCAGGTTCTCAGAGTAAATACCAGAAAAAGAAATTCCCTTGTATTTCCACCAGGAGGAGGGGAAAAGAACCACTTCGACATATACCAGAGTATTCTGTTCTTAACAAGATCTACCTTCAGGAGAAACTAGTAGGCCAGAGCCTGACCTGCTGGGGTTTTACTTACAGCCTAACCAACCTGGGGGAGGGAAAATACCCAACTCCACCCCTTTCTAGCCATCTTGTTCCACCTAAATGAGGAGAGAAGAAATTAAGAAACACTTGTGAAGTTCACAGTCTGGAGGCATAACTTCATTAACCAACTGAGACCTAATCACAGGGCTCTAGTATGCATCTCCTCCCCCGACACACCTCCCACCACACTACTGAAGACCTATATACAGCAGTTCCTTTTACTCAGGACATCATGTCCAGATATCAAGAAAAAATTACAAGGCATAATAAAAGGCAAAAACCCAAGCAAAACAAAACACAGCTTGAAGAGACACAGCAAGGACCTTGGAATTGTCACACAGGAATTTAAAATAACTATGATTAATGTGCTAAGGTCTGTAATGGATACAGTAGTTAGCATGCAAGAACATATGGGCAATATAAGCAGAAAGATGAAAATCCTAAGACAGAACCACAAAGAAATGATAGAGATAAAAAATACTGTAACAGAAGTGAAAAATACCTTTGATAGGTTTATAAGTAGACTGGACATGGTTGAGGAAAGAATCTGAGTTTGAGGAAATATGAATAGAAACTTCCAAAACTAAAAATCAATGAGAAGAAATACTCAAATAAAACCACAAATGGCAGAAAAAGAATAAAAGACAAAAACAGAAAAAAGGAAAAATTGCAACAAATAGAAAATAGTAACAAATATGGTAAATATCAATTGAATGGAATAGTAACAAATATGGTAAATATCAACTGGATGGAATATCAATTCCATATCAATTGATATGGTAAATATCAATTCCATATCAATTGATACAGTAAATATCAATTGGATGGAAATATCAATTTATTTCCACCAATAAAAACTTTGACCATCAATGGTCTAAATGTATCCATTAAAAGACAGAGACTATCAGAGTGGATCAAAAAACAAGACCCAACTATATGTTGTCTACAAGAAACTGACCCACTTTAAATATAAAGATACATACAGATTAAAACTAAATGAATGGAGAAAGATATACCATTCTTATAATAATCAAAAGAAGGTAGGAGTACCTATATTAATTTCAGACAGAGCAGACTTCAAAACAAAAAAAGTTATCAGGGATAGAGAGACATTACATAATGATATAGGGGTTAATTCTCCAAGAAGACATAATGATCCTTAATGTGTATGCACCTAACTACAGAGTGTCAAAATATGCGAAGCAAAAACTGATAAAACTGCAAGGAGTCATAGATGAATCCATAATTATAAATGGAGATGTCAACAGCCTGCTATCAGAAACAAACAGACCCAGCAGGTAGAAAATCAGTAAGGACACAGTTAAATTCAACAACATCATCAATCCACAGGATATAACTGACATCTATAGGCTACTTCATCCAGCAATAGCAGAATATGCATTCTGCTCAAGCTCACATAGAACATTCACCAAGATAGAACACATTCTGGGCCATAAAAAACACCTTAACAAATTTAAAAGAATAGAAATTATACAATGTTTGCTCTCAGACCACAATGGAATTAAACCAGAAATCAATAATAAAAGACAACTGGAGGCCGGGTGCAGTGGCTTACACCTGTTATCCCAGCACTTTGGGAAGCCAAGGTGGACGGATCACCTGAGATCAGGAGTTCGAAACCAGCGTAGCCAACAGAGTGAAACCCTGTCTCTACTAAAAACACAAAAGTGAGCCATGCGTGGTAGTGTGCTCCTGTAATCCCTGCTACTCAGGAAGCTGAGGCAGGAGGATCACTTGAACCTGGGAGGCAGAGGTTGCAGTGAGCTGAGATTGCACCACTGCACTCCAGCCTGGGTAACAGAGCAAGACTCTGTCTCAAAAAAAAAAAAAAAAAAAAAGACTACTGGAAAACCCCAAAATACATGGAAATCAAACAACACACTTCTAAATAACACATGGGCCAAGAAAAAAATCTCAAGAGACATTTAAGAATATTTTTAACTAAGTTAAAATAAGAACAAAACTTATCAAAATTTGTGGGATGCCATGAAAGCAGTGCTTAGAGGAAAATTTACAGCATAACTACATACGTAGGAAAAAAACATCTAAAATCAATTAACTAAGCTTCCACCTTAGGAAACTAAAAAAAGAAGAGCAAACTAAATCCAAAGTAAGAAGAAGAAAATAAATAATAAAAATTAGAGCAGAGAGCAATGAAATTACAAACAGGAAATCAATTTTAAAAATAAATGAAACAAAAAACTGGTTCTTTGAATCAATTAATAAAATTGATAAACCTCTAGCCAGACTAAGAAAAAAGAGGTAGGGCACAAATTACTAATATCATAAGCGAAAGAGGCGACACCCCTACAGATCCCATGGATACTAAAAGGATAATAAAGAAATAGTATGAACAACTCTGTGCCCACAAAATTGATAACCTAGATGAAATGGACCAAATCATTGAAAGGCACAATCTACCAAAACTCACACAAGAAAAAACAGACAATCTAAATAGGCCTATATTTATTAAGTACATTGAATCAATAATTAATACCCTTCCAAAATAGAACCAGGCCAGGATAGGTTCACTGGTGAATCTGACCACATATTTAATTCTCTATGATAATTGGTATAATTTCTAAAAGAGAAACTCTCTTTTTTAGAAAATAAAAGCAGAGGGAATACTTCCTAACTCATTCTATGAGGTATCACCATAATACCCAAACAAGACAAAGATATTATAAGAAAAGAAAACAACAAACCAATATTTTTCATGAGCCAGATGCTAAAAATCTTCAGCAAAATGTTAGCAAATTAAATCCAACAACGTATAAAAAGAATTATACACTCCAACTAAGTTGGATTTATACTCAGTATGCAAGGCTGGTTAAAAATTTGAAAGTCAACCTAGCCGGGCGAGGTGGCAGGCGCCTGTAGTCCCAGCTACTCGGGAGGCTGAGGCAGGAGAATGGCGTGAACCCGGGAGGCGGAGCTTGCAGTGAGCCGAGATCCGGTCACTGCACTCCAGCCTGGGCCACAGCGCAAGACTCCGTCTCAAAAAATAAATAAATAAATAAATAAATAAATAATAAATAAAAATTTGAAAGTCAAACAAACAAACAAAAACACCAAAATTTGAAAGTCAATTAATGTCACCTACCACATCACAGGCTAAAGAAGAGAAATCACATGACCATATCAATAGATGCAGGAAAAGCATCTGACAAAATGCAACACCCATTCATGATAAAATCTCTCAGTAAATTCTCAATGATAAAGAATATTTACAAAAAATATACAGCTAATGTCATAATGGTGAGAGACTATATGCTTTTCCCCTAAGATGAGGAACAAAGTAAGGATGTACCCTCTTATCATTCCCTTTTGACATTATATGGAAGTCCTACCTAATGCAATAAGGTAAGAAAAGGAAGTAAAAGGTACACTGATTGGGAAGGAAGAAATAAAACTGTCTTTGTTTGCAGATGACATGATTGTCTTTGTAGAAAATCTGAAAGAATTGAAAATAAAAAACCATTCCTATAACTAATAATCTATTATAATAAGGTTGCCAGTACAAGGTTTATATACAATAGTCGATTTGCTTTCCCACATACCAGCAATGAACGAGTGGCATTTGAAATTAAAAACACAATACCATTTATGTTAGCACCATAAAAATGAAACAAGTGTAAATCTAACAAAACATGTACAAGATCTGTGTGAGGAAAATCATAAAACACTAATGAAAGAAATCAAAGAAGAACTAAATAGATGAAGAGTTATCCCATGCTCGTAAATAGGAAGACTCAATATTGTCAATGTCTGCTTTTCTCAACTTTATCTATATTCAATGCAATTCCAATCAAAATCCCAGCAAGTTATTCTGCAGATACTGACAAACTGATTGCAAGGTTTATACGTGGAGGCAAAAGACTCAAAATAGCCAACACAATATTGAAGGAGCAGAACAAAGTTGGAAGACTGACACTACTTGACTTCAGGACTTATTATAAAGCTAAAGTAATCAAGACAGTGTGGTACTGGCACAAGAACAGACTAATTGATCAATGGATTATAACAGAGAGCCTAGCAACAGACCCACATAAATATAGTCAACTGATCTTTGACAAAGGAACTAAGGGAATACAATGAAGAAAAGGTAGTCTTTTTAACAAATGGTGCTGGAACAACTGGACATTTGCGTGCAAAAAAAAATGAATTCAAACACAGACTTCATACACCTCACAAAAAGTGACTCAAAATGTATCATAATTCTAAATGTAAGACACAAAACTGCAAAACTTCTAGAAGATAACATAGAAAATCTAGATGACTCTAGGTTTGACAATGACTTTCTATATGACATCAAAGGGCATGATTCATGAGAGAAAGAATTGATAATCTGTACATCATTAAAATTTAAAATTTCTACTTTGCAAAAGATACTGTCAAGACAACAAAAGGACAAGCCACAGACAGGAATAAAATATTTGCAGAAGACATATTTGATAAAAGACTGTTATCCAAAATATACAAAGAACTCTGAAAACTTAACAATAAGAAAGCCATCTGATTTAAAAATGGACCAAAGATCTTGACAAACATCTTACTAAAGAAAATATATAGATGGAACAATAAGCGTATGTCATCAGGGAAATACAAACTAAAACAACATTGAGATACCACTACATATTAATTACAATGGCCAAAATCCAGAACACAGACAACAACAAATGTTGGCAAGGTTTTGGAGCAACAGAAATTCTCATTCATTGCTGCTGGGAATGCAAAACGATACAGCCACTTTGGAAGACAATTTGGCTGTTTCTTACAAAACTGAAAATATTCTGACTCTACAATCCCACAATTGTGCTCCTTGGTATTTACACAAAGGAGCTGAAAACTTATGTCCACACAAAAACCTGCACATGGATGTTTACTGTAGCTTTATTATTACCAAACCGGGAAGCAACCAAGATATCCTCCACTGGGTGAATGGATAAATAAACTTCAATAGATCTAGACCACATTTTGGTCATTATTCAGCACTAAAAAGAAATGAGCTATGAAATCATGAAAAGACATGGAAGAAGCACAAATACATATTGCTAAGTGAAAGAAGCCAATCTGAAAAGGCTACATACAATATGATTCTAACTATATGACATTCTGGAAAAAGCAAAACTATAGAGATAGTGGAAAGATTAGTGGTTGTCAGGGCTTGGGGCAAGGGAGTGATGAACAGACAGAGAACAGAGCATTTTTAGGCAGTGAAAATACTCGGTATGATACTACAATCGTGGATACATTTGTCATTATACATTTGTCCAAACCCATGGACTATACAATATCAACAGTGAATCCTCATGGAAACCATGGACTTTGGGTGACAGTGAGGTGTCAATGTAGGTTCAACAGATGTAACAAATATTCACTCTGGTAAGGAATGCTGATAATGAGAGAGGCTATGCATGTGTGTGGGCAGGAGGTACATGGGATATCTCTGAACCTTCCTCTCAATTTTGCTAAATTGAACCTAAAACTGCTCTTTAAAAAAATGAGCCTTTAAAAACAACAAAAAAGAGGGTATCACTGAGAGATGTGATGCTCATTCTTGGGAGGCAGGAGAGAGGACTAGTGGTAACAGACTAGGGGACGAATTGAGGTGAAACAGGCCTCAAAAAGATTCTAGATATTCGAGTGCCTTTCTTCTTGGAATGGCAATATTTATACATTTTGATCTCTTCCCAAGGCACCAGGACAGAAGTGATTTGCTCTTTTGAACCATTCCATCCATTTTCTCTCAGTTTATCTCATCACCATGGCAATGAGGCAAGGACCTTGTTTTTATGTGTCTGGACTAGCATCCTCCCTGGTTACTTTAAAAAGGCATGACAGTGTTTACATGTAACCTCTAGAGGAATGTCTTCCCTAAAATGGGACTCAATGGAATAAGCAAAGCATTAGGAGAAACAGTCTCTGGATTTTATCTTCATTTTGCCATCTGAGAAAGATGATTTGAGACTCCAGTTTCTGTTCATTAATGGAGACAGGCAGGCTACCCACTTGGTTCACAAAATATGACTGAGGAATATGAGACGACTAATTGCTTTGCTTAAGGCAGAACAACTGTGTGGCTATGGCAGAGACTGCTAATTGTTCACCCCATATCTATTCACCCTTCCTTCCTTAGAAACAAAACCAAGATTTTATTCAAGGGTCCAATGTATTAACCAAGACAATGCATTCCCTGTTTTCCTTGGGTACAGATACGGTCAATGAGAGACACGTGGATAGGTTGTATCTTCTAGGAAGACTCCTTAAAGGCGACCGACTCAACTCAGCAATGTGTTCCCTTTGGCCTCCCTGATTCCCCTTCTGGTTGGAGCTTTAGTGATCAGTTTGCACCATGAAATGACACTGAGAATGAAAGTCCCCTGCTAAGGATGGTAGAGCAGAACGATAAAGGAATCTCAGTTCTCTACTGACCCTGCAGTGCTGCCATGTCCTCCCGGGACTGCCTGTCTCCAGAATTCTTTTATATATAAGAGAAATAACCTTCTGTCTCGTTTAAGCCAAACACAATTCTTGATGGATCCACGCTCAACCTTATGAATGGCTCACTGATAGGTTCACCCCAACATTTGCAGGGTTCAGGCCAGGAGTATAGGTGGAAATCCCCAGCCTGTGGTTCATTCCTTTTCCTTTCCCCTTTTGCTCTGTCCCATTAGGTGGATATCTGAGCTCACACTTTTAAGCTTAAGTCCCTGTGCTAACATTGCCCCTTGGCCACTCTTCAGGCCTAGGCTCTATGTATGTCCTGTTGGGAGGACGCATCCCAGGAGGAGGCAGCTATAGGCTCTAGAAGTGAGCTCAGAGCATTCAGGCAGGAATCGAGGACCCTAGGAATCCAGGGTATGGCCCAGAAGTCAAGGAAGGTTTAGGCAGGTGGCATGTTCCTTTGGCCCTGTGATCTCCTCACTCTGTGGAAAGAAGTGTGGCCCTTTAAGTCGTAAGACCTAGGACAGGGGCCCTAGTTGTCAGAGCCTAGAGGCAATACCACTGGCTTCTCTCCCTTGCACCTCCTAATGGCTGCCTTTACACAATTTACACATTGACAGTGCAGCAAAATGTGGTTTAGTCCAGTTAACTACTTGTTATGACAGCCTTGGTAAGATTATCTTTTAGGGTCTGGAAGTATAGTTTGAAATGTGTTGTTTTCCTGCTCCTACCTTCTCTCTTCCATAAGACAGTACAATGGAAAGCTGATTAAGAATGACTCTCTGCCAGGCTTTTCTTTAGTAAGTTGTTATTAGGATGGCTCAGCAAAAGTTTATCAATCAACTACAGTATCAGTGTGAGTGTCCTGAGTGGACTGAAGGAGGAGTCTCCAAATCCTCAGTCTCTATCACCTGTTTGAGTAAACTCTCCAAGAGGCACTTAGCTGATTGATCTGCACAAGCATTGAGCCCTGGGAGTGTGGTAGAGTCAGCTATGAATTCTGATTGCCTCCAACTGGAATAGGGACGGTTCCTCTAGGAAAATCATACAGGAGCAGGTGGAGATTCAGCCCATGAGAAGTGTGCCACTGAAATGACCCAAGTCTGGGCCCCAAATGCAGCTGGACACCTTTTTCTGTTACTCAGGAAGCTCTCCACTCAGCCCAGGGTAGCAAGAACTGAGATCTGCTGTGACAGTGCCTGACACCAGGATCCACCCCTTCAGCTCATATCCCCACATATAATGACTTTGATTCCTGTGAGAACTCTCTCTTCTCCACCGCCTAACTGATAGGACCGGTAAAGCCAGCTTCACAAACATGAAAATATCTGAACAGTTGACTGCCTCTGTGCATCTTGGAAACTTGCTTCATTTAGTTCAGTGATTCTAAACCTTATTTTGGATTACAGATCTCTATGTTCTCTATGCTGTATAATTACCACAGGACTTCAGTGCTCACCCACACATCTGAGGACTGCTGGAGCCCCTTTCAAACAGTAAAGTATAATCACAAGAACATTGAGTGAATAATCTAAGATGCATGTACTTCTAGCTTCATCTTTCTATCTATATTTTACTAGTTTGCTCACAGGATGTATTACACAAACACACACATACATATTAGGACGTTTTGACATCTTAAAAACCTTTCTGGCTGGGGAAAGCCTGGCCTTCCTGGGCCTAGGCAATTCTTAGAGATAATAAAGGGTCCCGCCAGGAGCATGCTTTTAACATGCAAACTACATGATCCAGAGCCATATCTCCCCTGTTTGGCCTGTACTCTCAAAGAGCAGTATTCCTCTACCTTAATCATTCTGGGGCTAGACCAGGCAACTAGGGGTGACCTCTATAGTTTAGAACGTGTTCTAAATTTTAGGCTGTATCCTTAGCACTGATTCCCAGCAGGAGCTCAATGATATATGTGACATGATGATATGAATGAATGGTTTCTGATAGCCAAAGCCTCCTTTAGTCACTGAACTGGTGATGAAAGATGTTCTCAGATGACTATTCAGGGAACTTGCTGAAATAGTCTTTGTTCTTCTTCCTGCATTTAGAAATAGTCTTTAGACATATGTGCTGCCAGTACACACATAATGAATCAGATTACATTTTTTTATGAGAAAGGATGAAAAAAATCTTCCATTTTTATGGTCAGAGAAACCCAGACTATTATACCCGGCTCATTTCTCATTAATAAAACAGAAAATCTTTTGCCTTCTCATCTGAGCTCTTCAAATTAATCTAAGGTCTGATTGTCCCAAAGCATTACTATATACAGCAACATCATTTGTATCACAGAATTGGAAATGACATACATAGCTAACCAGAGTGATGGTTAAATAAACTATGACATGCTCAACAGATGGAATCTTCTGCAGCCTTTGACAATGGTGTCTACAATACAATCTGAGGTTAAGAGTGAAACATAAAATTATATATGTGATATGACTGCCATCATGCAACATATATGAAATAGAAAGAGATACTACTGAATATTAATAGTGTCTGTTTATCTGTTAAGACTGTGAATGATTTTCTTTCTACTTCTCTGAATTTTTCAGCTTTTTCTCTAATGATCTTTAATATTTTACACTCACAATGAAAATCAACATCAATAAATCATTGAATTGTTAATTGAAAACATTTTGTTGGCTGGGCGTGGTGGCTCATGGCTGTAATCCCAGCACTTTGGGAGGCCAAGGAGGGCGGATCACTTGAGGTCACGAGTTCAAGACCAGCCTGGCCAATATGGTGAAACCCTGTCTCTACTAAAAATACAAAAATTAGCCAGGCATGGTGGTGCATGCCTGTAGTCCCAGCTACTTGGGATCCTGAAGCAGGAGAATCGCTTGAACTCAGGAGGCAGAGGTTGCAGTAAGCCAAGATCACGCCACTGCACTGCAGCCTGGGTGACAGAGCAAGACTCCATTTCCAGAAAAAAAAAAAAAAAATCTTGTTATTTTCTGCTTTAAAACTTGATACTGGGTATTTTCACCTAAAAGAGCTGAATTGATACTGGGTGTTTTCACCTAAAAGAGCTGTATTGAGATGTATAGAGAAAACCCTACAGTGAAACCAACAGAAAGCAGTGATGGAAACACAGAGAATTCTCTAGTCTAGCAACTGCCTGTGTAATAATAATAATCGCTGACATTCACTAAGCTCTTACTATATGCCAGGCATCTTCCACACATTTTTAAAATATCTTCATAAAAGCTGTAGGAGATAGGTATTACTGTCACTTGCATTGTATAGATGAAGCTGAGACTTAGAGTGGTTAATTCATTGCTAGTAAGTGGAGGAGTCAGAGACTTTGATTCCAGCAGTCTGTCTCCATGGTCTGCCAGTTTCTCACTATGTCTCTGCTCCCCCCAGTGTAAAAGGAGAGGCTTTGGGGGAAAAGAGCACAGTCCTAAGCCATCTTTCCTTTCACGCAAAGATTCTTGTGTTGAACAAAGGCATGGCCTCCATGTCTATTTTCAGACTGAAAAGGAGATTCTGTTTAGGTAAGTCCTCGGACAACTCCTACCCATCAGTGGAGACGGTCACTAGTAACCACTTATTCAACATGTTGTCTCAAGGCTCTAATTAGAGCGTGGTTCACATATTGCCCATCTTTGCACATAAATCTATTGCTTTAGGTGCTAAAAGCTCATCATAGCCAAACTTTGCAGACCCAGACCAACCTGAGAACAAAGGTCACTCTCTACTTGCCAGCACGATTATAGGCACTCTTTCTTCATGTGCTTATAGAAAGCAGTTTCATCCTGCAAATGCTGGCCAACTCAATATGCTCAGCCGACACCATGAGGGCATATGAGTGCTTTGAGGCCCTCTGTTGAGTGGTCTCATTTTCTCTGCACAGAAACTACTAGTGTAACGTTTCCATGAGTGATGGGCGGGGGAGAGGTTTCACTACAAGAGAATTTCAGAACAGGAGTAGGATACCTGGAGAGAGTCCAGTCCTTTTGGAGTCAAGTAGAGTCAAGTGTGTCACTAAAATGAAGCAAGTCCCTCTTCTGCTACTCCAGAGAATCACGAATGGGGCAGTGGGGAAACACAGAAACAGATTCCATGAAATCAGCCATGCAAGATTAGTCTGAAGGTAATGACACTGGGCTTAAAGGAAATCCATTACAAATGAAACTTATAACTCAAAACAAATGTGCCAATGGGCAAAATTTAATGAGCAAAAGGAAATTAATAGAGATAAATCTTATAAATATGGCCCAATTGTTAGGGCAAATGCTTGAGAAGATTGCTATGGGGTTATGAGTCCACCTCATTGTGCTGTTTCTATGTCCTGGCCCCTGAGGGACAGCTCTCTGTCATGCCCATTCACTTACTTTCTCTGGATCCGGACCACAGGATCAGCAAGCAGGTCAGTGACGTCAAGCTTTCTCCCCTTCTCAATAACATCCGGATGCTTGCGAACAAACAGCCACCCGATATGGGAGAAGAAGAAGCCCCGGCGGGCATTGTGGGGGTCAGCATCCGTCTCTGAGTACTTGTGGTGGGCTCGGTGGTCCCTGGACCACTCGAAGATGTCATTCTGCAGAGAGAATGAGAGCCTGAGTGAAGAGACGAACCGCACCGCCAGGCGTCCTCCTGGGAATCTTCCCAGCCTCCCCTCCCCCACCAGTCCTCACTGCTGGTTTCACATTCCTCCTATCTTCAACCCACAGTTCCTCAACCTCAAGTTCAATCCCCTGTGGTCTGGAGTGGTTTCCATCAGAACAAGAGTAAATCTTCACTTAGCAGGGATCTCAGCTTATGTGTGGGACGTAACCACTGCAGGAAGTTCAGGCTTGTTGGGTGAATTAGTACAG
This sequence comes from Macaca mulatta, assembly GCF_049350105.2. NCBI lineage: Eukaryota > Metazoa > Chordata > Mammalia > Primates > Cercopithecidae > Macaca > Macaca mulatta. The sequence goes on along the minus strand of NC_133410.1, from coordinate 51,109,268 downwards.
AGACCTGAAGGAAAGCTCTGGTGGGGGCGACTGAAGTCCCTAGATCATTTGTGTCAAGAAAAGAGAGATCTTTTTTTATGGCTGCACCGTATTACATGGTGTAAATATACCACATTTTCTTTATCCAGTCTATCACTGATGGACATTTAGGATGATTCCATGTTGCTATTGTGAATAGTGCTGCAGTGAACATACATGTGCCTATGTCTTTATAATAGAATGATTTATATTCCTTCAGGCATATACCCAGTAATAGGATCGCTGGGTTGAACTGTAGTTCTGTCGAGATCTTTGCAGGGACATGGATGGAGCTGGGGGTCATTATCCTTAGCAAACTAATGCAGGAACCCAAATACCACTGTTCTCACAAGTGGGAGCTAAATGATGAGAACACACGGACCCATGGGGAAAAAAACATACTGGGGCTATCAAGGGTGGAGGGTGGGAGGAGGGAAAAGATCAGGAAAAATATCCAATGGGTACTAGGTGTAATACCTGGGTGGTGAAATAATCTGTACAACACACCCCCATGACACATGTTTACCTATGTAACAAACCTGCACATGTACCCCTGAAGTTAAAAATTTAAAAAAATGAGGGAGACATCTTCTTAGGATGAAATCTTGGTTGTCAGAAGAGAGGGGCAGTCCTGAGTATGAAGGGTGCCGGTTTTTGGCCCAGATGTCTCTGCCTCTCTCCCTACTTTGATGTTCTTCATGTGTGACTCACATAGGTCAGGAAGCCAGCAGATAAAAAAACCAAATGGCTACTTCCCCAAATCTCTGCAAAATACCAAGGCACCAGTGGCATCATTTTAGGACTGCTCTAACAGAGTATAACAGAAACGGAAGGGGGACAACTTTGGCTCCTTGGGTGTATTGGCAATCCACCAAGTGGAGAGGCAGCAGTGACTGAGGAGCGGGACAACACTCACTGGAGCCCCAAGACAGACTCTGGTACCCCTAGAAGGACAGGCAGCAGAGTCTGCCCAGCCCACAGAGCTGAAGTAGGGCTCAGCGCACGTGGGGAGCACACCCTATTGGACCTCTCGTAATGGGAGACACGGGAAGGTGTCAGGGGGCTGAGCTGTCAGGGGCAAGAATTGATGGCATTTAGTCTGTTACAATTAATGAGAACTTAGCTATAGCAATGGGTCAGTGAGATCAACAGACATTCAATTTACACTAATTTTTTTTTAATCTGATGATGCTTTCAAAGCTTTGAGAAGACGAATTAAATTGGGAAGTAGTGCTTTCAACAGGAAAATCTGAAAATAAAAATAAATTTAAGTATTATATTGCATTAGCCTTTTCTTTTTATGACAATAGTAATAATGTTCTATACCACAATATTCAATACTGGGTAATGTTCTCATTAGGAGTCTACCATTTCATAGAGATTGGCATCATCCTTCTGATGAGAAGCGAAGAAATTGTTTTGTTTTTGTTTGTTTTTCGAGACAGTCTTGCTCTATTGCCCAGGTTAGAGTACAGTGGTATAATCACATAGCTCACTGTAGCCTTGACCTTCTGGGCTCAAGTGATCCTCCCACCTCAGCCTCCCAAGTAACTGGGACTACAAGTGTATGCCACCATGCCCAGCTAATCGTTTTTTGTTTGTTTGTTTGTTTTTTTGAGATGGAGTCTTGCTCTGTCACCCAGGCTGGAGTACAGTGGTGTGATCTTCGCTCCCTGCAACCTCCGCCTCCTGAGTTCATGCAGTTCTCCTGCCTCAGCCTCCTGAATAGCTGGGATTATAGGCATGCGCCAACAAACCCAGCTAATTTTTCCATTTTCAGTGGAGACGGGATTTCACCACATTGGTCAGGTTGGTTGAAAATTTTAAAAATCCACCTAATCCTTGGGTTTTAGGGGAGAGAGAGAGGAGGCAGAAAGTTCCAAGAAGTATATGTTCAGCTTTGACTTTAAAGAGAGAAAACAGGAGCCTGGCAGTTTATGTATATCAAAAATTATACCCTGGCTTACTGTAATATGAAAGAGGTCTTTAGATTTTGCAGTGTATTTAAACATGGTGGTTGGAAAGAGTGAAAACATTTTATTATTTAGAATCACAGAATTTGGAGCTGTAAAAGAATTTCAGATGTCAATCAAGACTACTGTGGTCTAAGAAATAATGTCTTCCTTTTGCATTAGTTTATTGCTTTTATTGTAGTGCCCATGTGAACATAACATAGAAAGAACACTCTGTCCCCTATTCACAGATGGCAAAATTAAAGCTTAGAGGACATTTATACAAGCTCATATAACAAATCAAAACAATAATAGAATAAATATGGCACTTCCTTGGTTCTCAGTTCACATTCCTATCAACAAGATATTTCCCTTATTCTCCAAATGTTGCAGGGAGGGGTCTTTTATAGAAAACTTTCATTCATCTTGTTAAAAGGTTATATTGGCCTGATATGGTTTGGCACTGTGTCCCCACCCAAATCTCATCTGTAATTGTAATCCCCACGTGTTGAGGGAGGGACCTGGTGGGAGGTGACTGAATCATAGGGTCAGTTTCCTCCATGCTGTTCTCATGATAGTGAGTGAGTTCTCACGAGATCTGATGGTTTAAAAGTGTGTGGCAGTTTCCCCTTCACTCTCTTTCTTGCTCCACCATAGGAAGGCATACCTTGCTTCTCCTTCCCCTTCCACCACGATTGGAAGTTTCCTGAGCCCTCCCCAGCCACGCGGAACTGTGAGTCAATTAAACCTCTTTTCTTTATAAATTACTCAGTCTCAGGTAGTTATTTATGGCAGTGTGATCATGAACTAATACATGGCTGTTTAATTCAATGCCATGCAATCTTGTAGAAACTCTATGTGAAGAGTTTCAAATAGCTAGAAACATTATTCTCACAAAATTAATTATAATACAACAACAAAAAGACCCATGATGATGAAGACGAGTTGAAACAGAGATATTTATTTTCATTCCTTTCACCTGGATATGTTTCCAACAGAAGCCACTTGACTGCAATAGTGGAATGCAGCAAGGGTTTTGGCCACATTCCAAATAATCAAGCACGTAATCAAGCCAAAAATAATTTGATGTATTTTTTAATCCTTTGTTATTGCTGTGTTTTCAAGTGTAAAGCTGAGTCCAGTGAAAAAGTGACTCAAAGAATAAGATGTGTTTTCTAGTTCGTGGGAACTTGGCAATAATTTCTTTAAAAAAGAAATTAAAAAACAAGATGTGTGTCAACAATAGAGCAGAAAGAGAGCAACATTTATTTGCTTACCCAATCACCTTTCTTTCCTACTTACCTGCACTTTTGTCTGCTCTGGAGTGATTGGGAGTGGATGGGCAAGGGAAAGAACCTACCTGTGAATATATTTGTGTTGAAAAGGTGTGGGGACCTAGAGCTTATTTTCGTACAGTCAGTATCTGCTTTAGCAACAAGCAGAAGGGAAAGCTGAGGATTAATGAGGAGGGAGAGATGGCCCAACCGTCTCAACCTCAGGAGGCGGGGAGTGAATGGAGATCGACTGTGCTGGAAGCTGTACCCCCATCGGTATAATCTGATAATCTCTCTTCTTCTTAGTGTTTTCAAGATGCTGATAGCTCTTGTCTAAAACTATGTGTGCCACTCCATCACCTTTGCTGCACAGTTAACAAAAACAATATTGAGGCATACAGAGATGACAAATGCCCATCATGAACTGACTGTCAAGTATAGGTAATCCGTCTGTTCATGTTCCATGTACATATTCTGGTAGGGACATGATGTTGAAATCAGCAGTAATGCCTGAAGCCAAATACTCAAACATTCAAACAAATCAATTAACAAATTATTGTATTAAATTTGCAACTTAGAGTTTATACTGAATTGTAGGTTCCAGTAGATCACAGTCTCACTCAGCAATCCATCAAAAGTGCACTCTCGCCACATGTTAATTGATTATTCCTGATCAAAAATTGGAATGTTGAAGGGAGCTACATTAGTTCTAAGAACGCTGGGCATAAATGAGGCACAGGTAGGTGGGCGAGCAAGAGAGGAGTAGGAACAGAACAAATCCGGAGTGTACAGCTCAGGTGGTAGGCTTCATTATCAGAGACACCATACTGTAGTCCTACTTTGCAACAGAAATATAACACAAGCCACATAATATAACTAATAGTTTCTTAGTAGCCACACTAAAAAAGTGAAATGACCCTTGATTGAACTTGGGCTACAGAAAAACATAAATAAAATAAAAAGTGAAAAGAGGCTGGGTGCGGTGTCTCATGCCTGTAATCCCAGCACTTTGAGAGGCCGAGATGGGCGGACCACCTGAGGACAGGGTTCGAGACCAGCCTGGCCAACATAGTGAAACCCCATTTCTACTAAAAATACAAAAATTAGCCGGACATGGTGGTTTGTGGCTGTAATACCAGCTGCTCGGGAGGCTGAGGCACGAGAATCACTTGAACCTGCGAGGCAGAGGTTGCAGTGAGCTGAGATCACACCACTGCACTCCAGCCTAGGTGACACAGCAAGACTCTGTCTCAAAAAAAAAAAAAAGAGTGAAAAGAAACAAGTAAAATTAATTTTAATAATATATTTTACTTAGTGTAACATACCCAAATATTATCATTTCAATGTATAATCAGTACAAAAATTACTGAGATGCTGTACATTATTTTTTTTTCTGTACCTAGTCTTAGAAATTTTTCACCTGCAGCACACCTCCATGGGCTAGTTGCATTTCAGGTGCTCAGTAGCCACATGTAGCTAGTGACTACCACATTGAGCAGTGCAAGTCTAACTCATGGCTCACATACTTTTTTTTTTTTTTTTTTGAGACAGGGTCTCTCTCTGTCACCCAGGCTGGAGTGCAATGGTGTGATCATGACTCACTACAGCCTCAGCCACCTGGGCTCAAGCGATTCTCCCATCTCAGCCTCCCCAGTAGCTGGGACCACAGGCACATGCCACTATGCCCAGTTAATTTTTTTATTATTTGTAGAGATGGGGTCTCACTATGTTACCCAGGCTGGTCTCAAACTTCTGGGCTCAAGGGATCCTCCTGCTTCAGTCTCCCAAAATGCTGGGATTACAGGCGTAAGCCACTGCACCCAGCCACTTGTACGTTTTTCAATGTGTGCATTTACTTCAAATTTAAAAGTTTGAAGAATTAAGAATTCAGTGCTGCCTACTGGTGAGAATGTGAAATGGGCAGAAAGTTTGTGAAGCGCAAATGAGCACTACATATCAAAAACCCTAAAACTGTGCATATCTTTTAATCTAACAATTCATTTTCTGGAATTTATCTTAAGGAAATCATGGTTGTGTGCAGAGATTTAACCACAAGGATGCTAACCGCAATAAAAACTTGGAAAGACCCTGCATTTCCCCATAACAGGATTTGATTAAATATTTTGTGATAAATTAATTAAATACTACTTGTGTGTGTAAATACACACAGTAAAAGTTTATATATGCATGAAAGAAATAGTAAGAGAAAAAGTCTTAGAGTTACCTCATGGGAGTGAAATTGGAAGGTAGGAATGAGGAGAAATACTTTTATGCTTGATCCTATACTCTGAAACTATTAAAAAGAATTCTATTAGTGTTGTATTAAAAACTAATTAACAAAAAAAGGCTATTGTAGTATTGACCTAGAAAGATGAAGGTAAAAGTAGTTAAAAGAAAAGTACTTGGCCGGGCGTGGTGGCTCACGCCTGTAATCCTAGCACTTTGGGAGGCCAAGGCAGGAGGATCACTTGAGATCAGGAGTTTGAGACCAGCCTGGCCAATATGGTGAAACCCTGTCTCCACTAAAGGTACAAAAATTAGCTGGGCGTGGTGGTGGGCACCTGTAATCCCAGCTACTTGGGTGGCTGAGGCAGGAGAATCGCTTGAACCTGGGAGGCGTAGGTTGCAGGGAGCTGAGATTGCGTCACTGCACTCCAGCCTAAGCAACAGAGTGAGATCTTGCTGCAAAAAAAAAAAAAAAGAAGAAGAAGAAGAAGAAGAAGAGAAAAGAAAAGTACTTCTCAAAACACTATGAATCCATTTTTAATTTTTAAAAAAATGTATGTTTAAGCATGGGAAAAACAAAGGAAATATCTTAGCCAAACTGTTTGCAGTAGTTCTCTCTACGAATTGGAACTGTGGGTGACTCTTTTTTATTTTGTCTGTGTTTTGTAAATTTTTATAATAAACAGATTATTCTTTTGCAATACAGGATAAACAAGTTATTTTTGAAAACATTTCTATATTCCTGAATGAAAACAACCCAGCTTCTGCTCGATGAAGCAGTAAGATTCATCTGGCAATCCTGTCTGTTAATATACCTTTATGTCACCCGTCTATCTTTATTCTCATTAGCAACTAATCAACCAATCAGACCTCAAGTGGTGTGGCAGTGCCCTCGCTTGAACCCATTCTGTCTTTTGTGCCTCCATTACTTCACTATCCATCACTGATAATGTCCCTAAGCGGGGTCTCCACTGAGACTGCAGAAATTGAAATTGATCATGAGGTGATTTTTCTCCACATGCGCAGCCCCTGAGTGTTATCTGTGACTTGAGCAAAAGTCATCAATCTCAAGAGTCCACTGAAGTGAGGTATGAAGCAACCTGCTCCCTCAGAACTACTCCCCAGCGTCCTTTTATGCTCAAAATAAATTCTTGAATCCAGTCATCTAAATGGCAATAGAGGACACTGTCTTTTAAGGTTCACATAATTTCCACTGGTTAGCAAGATGAAGGCTAAATGTAAACAGCATTTAGCTTGTCCCATTCAGCAGATCTGAAACCAGAATCATTGATTGGTTTTCCCCTAGCCTAGCTGGAAACAGATGCTTGCTCCCAACCAGACACCAAGATGGTCTTTCTGTCCGTTATTTCAATTTTGTGGCTGTTTAAAGTTCCAGAACAAAAAACTTCCCAAGCAGTCTCAAAACAAAGTCAAAGGGAATTCCACTTGTATTCATAACACATCTTCGTTTCCAGTCAGTAGTGAAAAAGAAACCAGGACCAACATGTCAACATGTCAGCTTGAACAGGCAGGTTTTAGAGTAGAAAATATGTGTGTGCATGCATATGCATGTACATGTGCATGTGTGTGTGCGTGCATGTGGTATGTGTGTGTCTGAATGGCATCCTTTCTGGGAAAGGAGCTGTTCTATCAAGAGGGTCAAACAGAAAAAGATACTGATGTCTCCACTCCTTAGAAACTGTAAGGCTCATTAGAAATAGGCTTTATCTCTGTCTCCGGGGCCTAACCTTAATCTCCTCCTGTTTAGACGCCAATTCAGACTGAAAAACAACGTTGGGTGCTTTCCCCATTGTTGATACTAGGTCAGTACTTATTTCTCTCCAGACAATAGGCTAATCTGTAAGAATGGCCCAGAAAGTCCCCAAGAGTGGCCTGGCAGCAGTTCACACCATCTGGCAAATTGTGGCTTTGAGAGGACAAGTTGCCACCTGCTGCCTTGCCTTCATGTAGCACTTGGTCTACATAGGTCTTAGAAGCTGGGTAAGTGTTGAAAAGTCAACCTTAGTAGTTTAAAAAGTGCCAATAAAACTTAAAGTTTTAAAATAAGGAAAGAAGTGTTTAATATTTTCTTCTATTACTCTTTTGTTTAAATCTCTTAACAATGAGAATGTATTCAAATAAGACTTTTCACTTTTAAAAAAAACATACATTTAACATACACTTTTAAAATGGCATAGACATTAATCTTGGTAAATAAGTTGGTCTTCTGGAAATCTTTTCAACTTGGGCTTTGGAGGGTTTTTGGTCAGTGATGTGACCATTATTCTAGTCTCCTGAGCTAGATCTCCTTTACTCCATGAGTTAAAAATTGAGGGGGAAGAAAGGGCCTAGAAAACAATGATGACCCAATAGCAATGAACATATTTAGTTCCCACAACTTGTTTTTAAAATACCATTCTCCACTAAAAGGAATCAGGACTGTGGAGAAATGGCTGGTGCCAGGACTGGGGTAGGAAAAGTACACAGGGAGCTCAGTATATTTTGTTGTGCGGGAAAGGAAGTGCTTAAAAAATGATGGAGCATGTCGAAATGACAGAGGAACCAGGTGTGGTGGTGTGCATCTGTAATCCCAGCTACTTAGGAGGCTGAGGAGTTCAAGACCAGCCTGGGCAACACAGCAACACATCATACTAAAAAGAAAGAGGAGTCCATTTGTAATGCCTCCCACTGAACAAACTGGGGTAATTTGGGCATTAAAATGAATAATAACAGTAATGGATTATAATCCATGTAATCAAAAAAGAGTCCGTGGGTTATAAATACATGGGAAGAAGCAAACACTTTTCTTTACAGTAAAATACCAATTGACAAATGTAGAAGAAATAATAGAGTTACAAAATCACCATTTTGCAGCTGTCATGGCAATAACTGATTCAGGCAAGAATCACCAATGTTTGCTAAAACTATTGGGTAAAAGTTTGATGAAGATAAAATATTTATATAGGCTCATAATCTTTGCATAAATTAGTTCAATAATTACAAAATAAAAATTGCAATCTTATAGTGGAGAAACTTAGCAGATGCCACCTTAACCGAATAATCAAAGTTCATACCTCCAATAATGTGACAAAGTGATGTCATGTACCTCTTTTTCGATGCTGAGAAGGACACAAGAATGCTAATGTACTCCCACCAAAAACGCAGAGTTTGAGTCTAATCACATGAGCAAACCCAAATGGAGGAACATTCTACAACTTAATTGGCCAGTACATTTCAAAAATATCGATGGCATAAAATTAAAAAAACAAGGAACTATTCCAAATGAATGGAATCTAAAGAGACATTATAATTCATTGTAATGCATAATCCTCAAATGGACCCTGAACTATTATAGAATCCTGGATACAGCATGGTATCAACATTAAATCCCTGACTTTGGTAAGTGTACTCTGTCTATGTGAAAGTGTCTTTGTCATTAGGAAATACACACTGAGGTATTTGGGAATAAAGGGGCATGATATCTATAACTTACTCCCAAATGATTTGTAAAAAAAGAATACATAAAAATGCACATGCATGTACAGAGGAAAGAGCAAGGGAATAAAGCAAATGAGCAGTACTCTAAGAGTTGGTGAATCTACATGAAGGCTATACACAAGCTCATGATTTTTTGCAACTTTTCTTTAAGTTTCAAAATAAAAGACCTGAAAAAATTATTTCAAAATAAAAGTGAAAGCTAAAAACAAAAATTTCATGGGCACTCTTCTTTACAATCTCAGCTTTTCCCCTTCCACTCCATTTCTACTTTACCACCCTTGTTCAGGCTTGTATCAATTTGCTTGGATTCTGTAATAACCTTCTAACTGCCTCCCACCTGCAGTAATTTTCCTCTCCACAATACATTCGGCATACTGGTAACATCCTCTTTCCATTCATGCTCCCCAAAATCTATCATTCTTTTGCTTATTATTTGACAATCTCTGTGTATTACTTTTCTTATAAAATCTAAACTTTTCCTCTTCTTGAAAATCAGACAGGTTTCTTCGGCTGGAAGAAACCTTATCTTTCCCACATTTTATCCTTAATTTGACTGATATTTACTGACCGGTATGCACTAGAAGATAAAGAACAAACAGGACAATTGAGGCTGTGTCCTCAAAGAGTTTATAGTTTATGGAGGAGACAAATACTAACATAAAGTAAATCAAGTCAACATAAGTGAAATAATTTTAGACTGGGATTAGAGCTGTGAAGCCAATAAAGGAGCTGAACAAAAAAGGACCTTAATATAGGCAAGGCCATTTGTTTTTTGTTTTTGTTTTTGAGACGGAGTCTCACTCTTGTCATCCGGGCTGAAGCACAGTGGTGTGATCTCGGCTCACTGCAACCTCCGCCTCCCAGGTTCAAGTGATTCTCCTGCCTCGGCCTCCTGAGTAGCTGGGATTACAGGCACCTGCCACCAGGTGTGGCTAATTTTTGTATTTTTAGTAGAGACGGGGGTTTCATCATGTTGGTCAGGCTGGTCTCGAACTCCTGACCTCAGGTGATCCACCTGCCTCGGCCTCCCAAAATGCTGGGATTACAGCTCTGAGTCACTGCGTCTGGCCAGCAAGGCCATTCTTAACTGGGTCATCTTCAGGTTGAGAGGAGTTGGTGGCAGAGGTGTGGGAGGAAGAGGGGAATTGTCCCAGGTAGAGGGAAGGACTTGTAACAATTGAGGAACTAAGAAAAGGCCATTGTGTAGGTAGCATGGTGCTAGGACAAGCCTGGTACGAGATGAGGTCTAAGACACATTATGCTATAATAAAGAATGTATCTGGTCTTTGTGTCTGGTTCTTGACACAGAGCTTTAAAAACTCTTGGAATTTCCTGAGTGATAGGAAATTCCTCCACTCTTATGCTAGTGGTGACTTTCATGGGTCCCTAGATAGCCTCAGGATGGGAGCAGATCACCAGAAAGACCAGCCATGTGATTAGAGAGGTGGGCGCTGGCTAGCCAACAGGGCACCACAAGTGTCGCGGATAGAAGCAGAGACCTAGATTGGCTTCTAGTGCCACTGCACCAGCTGGTTTCCTGGGGGGAAGCTGGGGCCATGGTCTTCGGAGGGGTGGTCCTGTAGATCCTGCAGTGCAGGCACATCCAGAGGACTCAGAATGCTGATGGCTTCTCTATCTAGGTGTGTCTGGTGCTACTGGTGGCTAATATTTTACTGACATTCTTCTGGTTTGGAAGGCATTTTGAGTCACCTCTCTTGTAGCAGAGCATAATCATGTTGTCCATGTTGCTGATGGTGAAACTCTGCCCTGAGATCCACATGGCAAAGGAGCTGAGCATAAAATCCTTGGATCTTCACCACTCCTGGCACCGGAGCAGTTTCCTGGACTATGTGGAGTGTGTCTTGGCCTTTGCCGACATGGCAGGCTAGATCAGGACCCGTCCATCGACTGGGCCCTGTTTGTGGAGACTCTGGGCTTCCTGTCCGTGCTGACCGAGGCCATGATGGACCTGCCCCAGCTCTATTGCAACCACTGCCACGGGTCCTGAGGACATGAGCATCCAGAGCACTCATGAGGACAAGGGCAGTGCCCTCAGGATCACCTACTTCCTGCTGAGAGCTGCCCATGCAGCTCTTGGACTGCGCCTGCTGCAGGTGCTGGTGGACCTGCCATCCAGGCACGAAGACCAGATATATTCTTTATTATAGCATCATGTGTCTCAGACCTCATTTCGTACCAGGCTTGTCCTAGCACCATGCTACCTACACAATGGCCTTTTCTTAGTTCCTGGGACCCTTCACCCACCACCCTGAGAAGCCAGCGCTCCACGCAACACACCCCACCATGGCCAAAGCACTTCTGAGCTGGCCAGGGAGGAAAAAGATGTGTGACTGCCGGCTGGCGTCTGTTCTCCCTATGTGGAGAGCAGGCGTCGCAGCCCCTGAGTGGAGAGGCGGTATCCCATGTCAGGCTCTCCATCAGCGGCTGCGTGGGGCTCTCAGGGCAGCCAGGCCGACACTTGGCTCACCACTGCTGGGGGTGGCCACAGTGGATTTCACACCCAAGGGCTGGGTCTCCAGTGATTTTAAGGTGATGGAAAAGGCAAATGTCTTTTCCCACTTCCTCTCAAAAGACACCCAGCCTGAACCTGAGATGTGTTCATAAACACACCAGAAGGCAAACTCCAGTCCGCTGAGGAGCAGCAGCCCTCAGGAACCTTCTCCAATCTTATTCAAGTCCTGGTCCCAGCCTCTCAGATCTGCCTCAGCCCACAAGACGGCTTCCCTGGGGGAGAGGCTGCAGCTGGGGATAAGTAGGATCCACGTGCCGGGGGGGCCCAGGCAAGTCTCAAGGCTGGGGCTGGGGCTGGGGCAGTGAGGAGGAGACCTGGTATCAGGAGACCCGGTATCAGGAGACCCTGAAAGTCCTGGGAGAAGAGACTTTGGACTCAGTGTGACCCTGATCAGACACCCTGGTAGGATGGGGATGGCCTCTGCTGCCCAGTGGGGTGGGCACAGAGGGCAGGGCTGAGTCTGCTCTGCTCCCGATTGTAGGGATGCAGTGGCACCTGTGCTCTGGGTTTTCTGGCCAGAGTTGGCATCTCAAGGGCCTGCAGAATGAGTGCCTCCTGATACTCGGCTCTGGTGCCTCTGACCTTGCCCAACAGTGGGATCTGCGTGCCTAGCTTCTAGGCTGGCCTCTTCCTGGGAGATGCTGGTGTGACATCTCTCATTGGGTGTCCCTATTTCCCTAATTATCCCTCACCAATCCTTAAGCCAATGCCTTTAGTTCTACCACTAAATTATATCTTGAATCTGCACACTTCTCATTTTTACCACCTTCTAGTTCAAGATCAACTTTTTTCCTAGGCTACTGCAAAAGCCTCCTGAACTGGTCTTCCTGATTCAATGCTTGCCCCTCTCTATATTGTAGCCAGAGAGAGCTTATTGGAAATTAAACGACTCTCCAGCAAAATAAATAAATAAATCAGTGGCTTAGCATTATATTTAGAATGAAATCCAACCCCATTATTATGTTCTACAGGGCCCTGTGTTGGAACACCCCTGGGGTGAGAGGCAGGCCCATGTCTGAGCTTGCTGGGTATTGTCCAGAGCATGCTTGGGGGTGTTCCAGCCAGAGCCTCTGGTTCTCTTCGAGTGCTAGGGGTCCCCCAGACAGACAAAGAGGTCCTCCTGGGTGCGTGGGAAGGCTGAGGGGGCTGAGGGCAGAGGCTGTATAGACACAGCCCTGCCACATTCCTGAGGAGGATTCCATTTGGGAAGAGTCCTTTTCCTCTGGATATTGCACACACTGGCCGGACACAGCTTTGATGTCCATCGTCCAGGACACAGAGGCGTCCTCCAGTCATAAGACGGGATGTGGAGGGCAGGGTGCGTGGCACCCTATGCAGGGTCTGGCTGCTGGGATGGCCCATCTCACACTCTGCTACTGCTGTCCTGGGGTCTCGGGTCCGAGGCAACCTCCAGAGCATGGGCAGCAGCCTAGCCACAGGCGCCTCTGCCACCGTCCTCTGTCCACTGTCCACCCAGGCATGTTGGGTCCCACAGTTCTGAGTCTGCTGCCTCTGGCTGTGGTGGGAACCACTGGTCACCCCAAATCTCCACTCCCCACCTTTTCAGTTTAACACAAGCCCACACCGTGCTTAGCAGCTCTGTGCTGACTCCAGACCCTGGAGTTCTCAGATGCTTCCCCGCGGCTCCCACAGGCATCATGTTCCCTTCTGCTGGGCAGAGGGGCCACTTCCTGTGCAGATGTTGATGCTGTTGGTGCCAAAGCTCTATGACTTTAGCGTTATTTGCTGTGGCCGGTGAGAAAATGTTCAAAGCTGTTTCCAACTCCTGAGTTTTCCTCAGGAAAACTCTTGAGTATTTGAGTGAGGATCTTGTTCTTAGCCCTCTGGCCTGTAAGAGGCTTTGAAAATTTTACTTTATTTTTTAATGAAAGAAGATATCTGTGGTGGTAATTGCCTCCACATGAAAATGTCACCAATTGCATGCGCAGTGACTGATGAATGTTTGTACCCCCACCATGTGGCGACTTTGAATCAATAACTCTTTGCAGATCCAGGAAAAAAAAAAAAAAGCAAATCATAAGAAGAAAAAATATATTTCCTATTCATTAAGTGGAAGTGGGTCATCATAAAGGTCTTCATCGTCATCATCTTCGCATTGAGTAGGCTGACAGGAAGAGGGGCTGGTCCTGCTGTCTCAGAGGTGGCAGAGGCAGAAGAAAATCCATGCATTTAAGTGAAGCTGCGCAGTTTCAAACCCATTCTGTTCAAGGGTTAACTATACTTGTAAGTATAGCACTTTCTTGAGTTCTGTGTGTTGTTCTAGTGAATTATCAAACCTGAGAAGATTGTGGAAACCCCAAACTTACCACTGGTCATTCAGAAGTACAGGTAGCGTGGGGACCCCACTACTGTCCTGCAACCCTTGCAGCAGGCGTCTGAAGCGGGGGCAGCCATGCGGAGCACTCAGCCTTTAACTTGTGGGATCCGATGTTCACCCTGGGTGGTTATAGTCAGAATTACACTGAAGTACACCAACTTGGGGTGGACACAGAGAACTGGTGTGCAAGGCCCTGATCACGCAGGGCCCCATAGAACATAATAATGAGGTTGGATTTCATTCCAAATACAATGCTAAGCCACTGAAATATTTATTTATTTATTTAGCTGGAGAGTCGTTTAATTTCCAATAAGCTCTCTCTGGCTGTAATATAGAGAGGGGCAAGCATTGAATCAGGAAGACCAGTTCAGGAGGCTTTTGCAGTAGCCTAGGAAAAAGTTGATCTTGAACTAAAAGGTGGTAAAAATGAGAAGTGTGCAGACTAAAGATGTAATTTAGTGGTAGAACTGAAGAGAATGGCTTAAAAATTGGTGAGGGATAATTAGGGAAATGGAGAAATCATGGATGACACCCAGACTTCTGGTGGGAAAGCTAGGAGAAGAACAGAAGAACAGTTTCGGGGAGAAGGTAGAGTCACAACTTTGAATTGGGGCATGCTGAGTTTGAGAAGCCTAAGAGACATCCAATGAGACACGTCACACAGGTAGCCAGATTTGTAACACACTATACCCTGTCAGCTTACTTCTTCAATCTGGGTGATTTTCTAACTATGCTGTGACCTCCTACAGTATATTCTAATCATTCCTCTCTCCCTACCTTTGCTCAGATGTGTCCCTACCCTCCTCTTCTTCTCTGCCTAGACAAATCGTTTTCACGTGCAGCTCAAATCTCCCCTTCTGCAGTAGGCTTTGTCCAACGATTCTAGCCCATATTCAAATTTCTGCAGTCCTAAGAGTCAGTGTGACACTTTTGAGCAATTTAACTCTACGTTGTCTTTTTATGAGTCTTTATTGCACACAAGTCTAGCCAGCTCTTTCAGATTATAAGCTCCTCATCCAAGGGCCACTTCTTAGATATTACTTGTGTTCCTCACAAGCACATAGTGGCTTACGCACTTTTAAATGTAATGGTAATTAAACAGCAGATTTACATGAAAAGCTATGAAAGATTCAAATGGAAGAAGGTAAAAATAATCAAATGTTTCTGCCTTCTAAAAGAGTTTTTAAAAACAAAGCTAGAAATTTCCATTTGGCATCTGAAACTCAATAAATATTATCATTAATTAAAATTGCTGATTCAATGACTCCTGTAGACATGTATCTTTGGAGCTTGATAAGGCATTGAGGCGGCATTCCTGAGATAATCCTGTGACAAGAGCGCTGGCTGGCATTAATAGGAATTGGAACACGATGATTGAAAAGCCTGAACTTTGATAAACAAGGACCAATGATGAAAAACAGTTCAATATCTAATAAGGGTGTGGGGAAGAGGCCACTAACAGAAGGCCTCACTGTGTCTGTTAGATCTGTTTCATTTCATATCTTCATTAATGTCTGGGAACAAAGCTTACACATTTTGTTAATAACATTTCTGATTGGTACTAAATTAGGAGGTGCTGCAGACATCATTGAGCACAGAGGAATAACACAGATGGATCTAAAGAGGTTAGAAGTATGAATAGAAATTATCACAATGAGATTTGATTTTGGAAAAATGCAAATGAAGGCAGCTGGGGGAGAAATCATCCAAAATGCAAAATAATCAGTGGGTTGGGAAATCTAGAAAGCAGCAACGTAAGAGTGTCTGGAAGGCTAGCAATGGAATAAAGAATATGCAATGACATTGTGCTGTCTCAGCCCAAATGGCTAGTGACAGGTACAGGGAGAAATGACCTGTCAAAGAATTGCATTGCAATACAGTGTTCTTCAATGTCCATAAACATTTTTGGAGACGGTTTGGGAAAAATAAACAAAATAAGCTCAGACATTTGGTCCTTAGTTTATTCAGCTGTTGGAAAAGAATTAGACTCGTGGCTTCTAAGGTTCCCCAATTCTAACCGCCTGTGATCCCAGCTCTAACCTTCTGTGGTTCCAAGACAAAGAAAGGTTGGGAGAAAATACATGATTAAGGAGGTTCACTGCGTGCAGCACTTCTAAAGATCTTCAGGAAGAGCAGACAGAATGAAACACAAAGCTTGAAAATGTGTTTCCAAATAGATTCCCAATTGACAGGACAGCATGCGGAATTCACCTCCAACAACAGTATCTTTCTTCCAATACAGATGCCAGGCTAAATTAACATAAAATCTGATAGTATTTGTTTATAAAAATTATCTCTACCAAATATTTCTTTAAATAAAAACTCTTTAAAGTATTGTGGTTTTTTTGGTTTACAAAAATCTAATCGCCTTAAAGTGGTTAGAAATATACCCATTGTACAAAGCAGGTACGGTCTGCATTAAAGAGTTCCCAGCGTATCTGGAGATGGTGCTGTGAGAAACAGACCAGCCCCGTTGGTTGGTCTGTCCATCTGTCTAATCACCCTCTTGCTCAGACTGTCACATTTTCATCCCCTTGAGGTTCATTTTCTTAGGTGATTTCTCTCATCTCACCTACTTTCACTGACCTAGATCCCCAACAAATAAGCAAGTAAGGCATCTTAGGGGTGGGGAAATTTTATTTTCCACCTTAAAAATCGGTTCACTTTTTATTTTCCACCTTAAAAATCGGTTCATTTTTGTTGGTAGAAAGTATAATTAATCCCACCAGGTAAGTGCAGAAAGAAAATGCCGTACCCCACTCAGCAGCCTCTGGAGAGTTTCCTGGTTTCCTTTCTCTCTCTCTTCCTTGCTCTCTCACTCACTCGTTAGGCCACCTCCCACCTGCACCACTTTGGCTGTCGGAGTATTCCGCGTGATGGAAGGGGTTACAATGCAGCATGCATGGAATGACAACGCTTTAATGAACTGATAAATCACCGTACGGCATCATTGCTTAGAGACCACCAAGCTATTTGCTCTTTGCACATGACTTCCAAATGTCCCAAATGTGCCTAGGACGGTGAAATGCTGTGGAAGAAGACAATGTGAGGCATGATGTGCAAATCACCTTCCAAAATCACACCAGGAAAACCTGTCAGGACATCCGGGTCAGGACCACTTCTGAAGCTTGGGCTCATGGCTAGGAAAGGTGGCAACACTGAAGCAGGATTTCTGAAGGGAGACTTAGAAGCCACAGAGAGCCACATAAGGTTAAGGATTCCTGAGCTGCACTAAAGTTCTGGTGCTTTGTTCTCTTCTACACAACTGCCACTGCATGCTGCTGCTAACAGCACGAGCTGTACTTGAGGATGCTGCCTCGCATACAAGTCTCCCTCCTTGACAGGCACACCCCACAGAGACCCAGCCTTGGGGTATGGCCTATGATCCTGAACCTGGCACAAACTCTTTGGGGTCTCCTGACTGTGGTCTGAGGCTTACTCAAGCCATGGAAATGCATGAGGCCATGTCACTCCCTGCCTAAGACCTGGCAGTGCCTTCCTGTGATATGTAGAACAATATCTGAACTCTGCCTGACAAAGCCCTGCACTGATGTGGCCCCTGTCACCCACTCCAGCCTTGCACTCACATGGACCAGCCATGCTGGCCATCTTTCTGCTCCTTGAACACAGCATCCTAGTTCCTGCATTTGCTTTGACTCCTCCCTCTGGATGCTCTCCCTCTAACCTCCTCTCCTTCAGGTCTCAGCACTAATGCCACCTCCTCAGCAAGGTCTTCTCTGATCACACTTTCTAAAGGTGCCCTCCATGTGACGTTACTCTGTTTAATTCTTTATATCCTTCTCTCTCTGAATACATTTGTTTGTTCATTTGCTCACATGTTCTTTTGCGCTCTCTCCTACTGTAGTACACACGTTATGAGGACAGGGACCTTGTCTGTCTTGTTCTCCTGTGCCTGGAACAATGCTTAACACACGTATTTGCTGAATGAAAGGATAAATGTGTATTTGGACACTGGGAGAGGCATTAGAGCAGGGTCCACAATCCCCGGGCCATGGACTGGTATGAGAATCTAATGATGAATGTTATGTATTTGAATCATCTTGAAACCAACCCCACACCTCACCATCTATGGAAAAATTGTCTTTCATGAAACTGGTCCCTAGTGCCACAAAGGCTGAGGACTATTGCATTACAGCACAGCAGTAACAGGGTGACTTCTGGAGTCCAGATGCTTACATTTCAACCCCTCTTCTGTCACATAAATCCGAATGTCCTTGGACAGGTTACATAACCACTTTTCTGTTTTCTAGCCTATCAAATGAGGAAAATAATAGTACCTACTTTGTAGGGGCATTATCAATGACTTTTTTTTTTTTTTTTTGAGATGGAGTCTTGCTCTGTCGCCCAGGCTGGAGGGCAGTGGCACAATCTCAACTCACTGCAACCTCAGCCTCCCAGGTTCAAGCGATTATCATGTCTCAGCCTCCCAAGTAGCTGGGACTACAGGCACATGCCACCATGCCTGGCTAATTTTTTTTTTTTTTTTGAGACAGTTTCAGTCTTGTTCCCCAGGCTGGAGTGCAATGGCCCAATGGCTCATGCCTGTAATCCCAGCACTTTGTATTTTATTTTATTTTTTGGGGACAGAGTCTTGCTCTATCACCAGGCTGGAGTGCAGTGGCACGATCTCAGCTTACTGCAACCTCCGCCTCTCAGGTTCAAGCAATTCTCCTGCCTCAGCCTCTCAGGTAGCTGGGACTACAGGTGTGCACCACCACGCCTGGCTAATTTTTGTATTTTTAGTAGACACGGGGTTTCACCATGTTGACCAGGATGGTCTCGACCTCTTGACCTCATAATCCACCGGCCTCAGCCTCCCAAACTGCTGGGATTACAGGCTTGAGCCACCACGCCTGGCCCAATCCCAGCACTTTGGAAGGCCTAGGCAGGTGGATCACTTGAGGAAAGGAGTTTGAGACTAGCCTGGTCAACATGGTGAAACCTTGTCTTTACTAAAAATGCAAAAATAAGTTGGGTGTGGTGGCGCACACCTGTAATCCCAGCTACTTGGGAGGCTGAGGCAAGAGAATCGCTTGAACCTAGGAGGCAGAGGTTGCAGTGAGTCAAGATCACACCACTGCACTCCAGCATGTGCAACCGAGTGGGACTCCATCTCAAAAAAGATAAAAAAGAAAAAGAAGATATTTAAGTAATAATGGCTGAGAATTTTCCAAACTAGTGACAAGCACCAAACCATAGATGCAGGAAACTCAGAAAACCCCAAACAGGATACACACCAAAAAACCCTACACTTAGGGTTTATACCATGCCTGGCTAGTACTTAGGTATTATCATATTCAAACTGCAGAAAATCAAAGACAAAGAGAAAATCTTGAAAGAAGCCAGAGCGGAAAAAATCCCTCCTTACCTATAGAGGAGAGAGGAGAAGAATTATACTAGGTTTCTCTTCAGAAACCGTGCAAGCAAGAAGAAAGTGAAATAAAATATTTAAATATTAAAACAGAAAAATCCACCCACCTAGAATTCTGTACTCAGCAAAATTACTCTTTGAAAATGAAGTAGAAATAAAGACTTTCTCAAGCTGGGTGTGGTGCTATGTGCCTGTAGTCCTAGCTACTAGGGAGGCTGAGGTGGGAGGGGTGGTTAAGCCCAGGAGTTCAAGGCTGCAGTGAGCCATGACTGCTCCACTGCACTCCAGCCTGGGTGACAGAGTGGGATCCTGTCTCTAAAAAAAAAAAAAAAAAAAAAGACATTCTCAGACAAACCAAAATTGAGGGAATTTGTCACCAGTATACTTGCCTTGCAGAAAATGGTAAAAGGAGTTCTTCAGAGAGAAGGAAAATTATATCAGAAACCCGGATCCACATAAGTGAAGGTAAAATAGAAACTTTTATTTTCCTTATTCTTAATCTAACACATAACAATTTGTTCAAAATAAGAATAGTAACAATTTGTTTAGTGATTATAGCTTATGGATATGTAAAATGAATGACAACAACGTCTTAAAAGACAGGAGGGAGAAATTGGGAATAGACTGTTATAAGGTCCTTGTGTTACTACAGATACTATTATGAAGTGGTATAGTGTTATTTGAAAGTGGGTTTAGATTAGCTGTAAGTGTATATTACAAATTCTAGGGCAATCCATAAAATTTTTTTAAAAAGAAGTATAATTGATATGTTAAGAGAGGAGAGGCCGGGCGCGGTGGCTCAAGCCTGTAATCCCAGCACTTTGGGAGGCCGAGACGGGTGGATCACGAGGTCAGGAGATCGAGACCATCCTGGCTAACATGGTGAAACCCCGTCTCTACTAAAAAAAATACAAAAAAACTAGCCGGGCAATGTGGCGGGCGCCTGTAGTCCCAGTTACTTGGGAGGCTGAGGCAGGAGAATGGCGTAAACCCAGGAGGCGGAGCTTGCAGTGAGCTGAGATCTGGCCACTGCACTCCAGCCTGGGCGACAGAGCGAGACTCCGTCTCAAAAAAAAAAAAAAAAAAGAGAAGAGAGAAAATAGACTTATACAAAATGGTGCATTGAAACCACATAAAAATAGAAAAAGAGTAGAATACACAAATTAAAAGTAAGAAAAAGGGCAGCAAATGGAAAACAGAAACTTGGTAGATATTGATCCAACTATATCAATAATTGGTAACTTGGTAGATATTACTCCAACTATATCAATAATTACTTTAAGTGTGAATGGTCTAAATACACCAATTAAAAGACAGACTGTCAGAGAGGATTAAAAAAAAAAAAAAAGACTCAATTCTGTATTGTTTAGAAATCACGCTGTAGGGCAGCATATAAGAATATCTAATGGGTGGCCTGAATCAGGAGAGTGGGCTTTCAGTCTATCCACTAATTAGCTGTGTGAACTTTGAGAAGTCATTGGTATTCTCTGTTTACTCCTCTGCAAAATACAGAACTTAAGCTAAATCCCTTTAGTTCTCTTCCAGCTCTCAATCCAATGCCTCATTACCATGACTTGATGAGGAAATATGAGCCATGAGGGAGTGGGCTGAAGCATCTAGTAGGTGCTTTTGATTGGACTGGATCCATGAGAGACCCAGATGCAGCCAGTAGGAGCAGATGCATGAGCGTGACAGCACAAATCCGAATCCTGGCTCTTGCCTGTGAAAACTTAACTCTTGGAGAACAGGAATATGTCACCTGGGTCCATCTTTGACTTGGAGCAAATTATAAGGAAGTTGCAAGCAGTCTTTAGGTTGACTTCATCCTACTGGCAAGGAAGGAGGATAGACCAGAGAGGAACTCAGGGGATCTTTGCTGAATACAAGGGTTCAGAGGGGACAGAGGATTTTATATAGCTCCTTGTCAGGCATTCCTGCCTCATCATCATCTTTTTTTTTTTCTTTTTTTGAGATGGAGTCTCACTCTGTCACCCAGGCTGGAGTGCAGTGGCATGATCTCATCTCACTGCAACCTCTGCCTCCTGAGTTCAAGTGATTCTCCTGTTTCAGCCTCCCAAGTAGCTGGGACTACAGGCATGCACCACCATGCCCGGCTAACTTTTGTATTTAGTAGAGACGAGGTTTTGCCATGTTGGCCAGGCTGCTCTTGAACTCCTGATCTCAGGTGATCCACTCGCCTTGGTCTCCCAAGGTGCTGGGATTACAGGCATGAGCCACCACGCCCAGCCCATCATCATCTTTTTAGACTAAAAGTATCTCCACCTTTCCTACTGTTGCCTCTCAGCCCCACACATACATCTTCTACAGAAGAAAAAGAAAAGGAGTTTAAAATGTTTAAGTCTCAACTTTAAGAACACTGTTCTTAATGCTCAAGGTCTTGTTTGTAGCATCTAGCAAAAGCCCTGCTGCTCCCAAACAGAGACAGCTATGGCATGACTTGTCCATTTTGGCCAATGGCATGACCATTCTGGTGAAGGAGAGAAGAGAGAGAATCTTTGAAACTATCTTTAAAAACCCATGGATTATCAAAGGGCAACTAAATCAATGACTGCATTAAGTCAGGGTTATAAGTCACCACCCTACACTGGCAAATCATAGCATTTTTTCACTTCCCCAGGTTGTTCTCCTCACAGGGTTAAGTGGTTTAAAGAAACTGTTCTAGACACTGACTAGTTCTAGTTCTGTTCTGGTGCTCTCCCACTGACACAGTTCTGCATGTTATGGAAACTGGCCCTATGCTGATCTTACAGAGGTACCTTCCACCTAGGTCTACGAGACGTTGTTATAAAACCCCAGGCCCATGAAACACTGAAATTTCCACTGGGAACCTGTGGGGATTCTAGTATCCTGCTAGACAGAAAAGCTCCATGAAGGCGAGGCTTGTGACTCTTTGCTCATTGTTATTCTCACTGTGCCTTCTCAGTGCCTGCCACATAGTAGGTGCTCAATAAGTATTTGTTGAATGAATTTTTAAAATCCACTACAAATGTGGGCCTTGAAAAAGTATGCATAGTTCAAATCGGATAGTTTCTAAAACTACATTTTAAAGCTGTTCATTTTTTTTATTTACCTAACAATCATGTATTGTTTTCTATATGACAGACATTAGCATACAGAAACCAATTAAACAATATATCAATTCTCATAAAAGAGAAAGTGAGAACAATATTCACCAGGTGCTACCATAAGCTTGGTACTTTTTATTCATTATTTTATCTTCCCAGCAACTCTGTGAGGCAAATATTATTATTGCCCCCCTTGCAGATAAAGGAACTGATACTTGCAGAAAGGCTCACATCTAGCAAATGGCAGAGCCAAGAATTTATTCTAGGACCTGGGTACTTCCATCTACAGTGTACTTTCTCCTTAAAATAAATTTTAAATCACAATCTAATATTCTGTTATGTGGTGTTTTGTTAAGAAAACTTAGGTTTTCAAATTTTGAGTTATAAACAAATAGTTTCATGAGAAAAAAAAAAATCAGAGTTTTAAGCTTCAGCTACAAGTTACTTATCTTGGAAAAAAAGTCCAATAATGAAATGTTTTATAACTACATGAGTGTGTCATTGGAGGCTATTAAGAAAGGATTGCTTGAACACAAGAAATGAAAATTATCAAGTTAGGTCCTGAACGTCATCTAAGGCCTAAGTCAATTATTATTTTGAAAGCACAACACTGAAATAAGATGGTTGAAGTCAAAATAAAGTGCAGCATAGTTCACACTGCCAGTGGTGAACACATGGACATGGAACCAGGAAGCTGCCAACTGCTCCCTTATGCTTAATAGCTTATTTCCTAGAACCTCAGTACTAATTCCTGACTGTGCTTGAATTACAAGCAGTATATATACACATCACCAATTGTGTTCCCTAATTGACCTATTGTGTTATATCCTATTTACCTTATGAAAAGTCAAACTGTATGAGAGAAGCCTAAAATAAGGAAATGAATTCTGAGCTACAAGAGCACTTAGAGAAATATTCCACATCAGGTTGTCTCGTAGGAGTGGGAAGCCCATGGCAGACGTGGCCACGTGAGCTGTGTGTCTGAGGGCCACAGGGAAGCTCCTGGGTCACCTGTTTCCCTGGACCCTAGAGCACTTTTGGCAATCATGATTCCTTCCCAATGAGTGAAAATGCATGGGGCCCAGAATCATCTACACTCATATGTGGGCAGAAATTTTGAAAACAAGTTGTTCTCACTCAGATTAGGAATTGGGAAAACAGAGATCCATGACCAAACCAAAAGTACCCAAGGAAAGTACCCAAGGAGGTGGGGAATGGCCTAGGGCTGGAATAGTCCTAAAGAATATGGCCCAATCCTAGTACAGTGATGACCGTCTCTTACATTTTTATAGCCCCTTGCAGTTTTCATTGAGTTTATAACAACCCTGAGAATGAAGTTTTGTTCTTATTTTTACAGATAAAGAAACTGAAGTTGAGGAAGTGATTCACAGCTAGCACCCATCAGAGTAAAATCCCTGAGTCTTCAAACTTCAGATGGAATAGTCTTTCCACCAGGACCTCGCAGGGCTACCTCAGGACTCGGTTTTGGAAGAGCAATAACTTGGAGTCAGGCTGGCCTGCATTCGCCTAGCCCTGAATGTACTATTTTTTAGGTATGTGATTTGGGCAGGTTCTTTTACCTCACTGAACCTCATTCTCCTCATTTGTAAAATGGAGATGTGTAGCATCTAGCTCACAGGGCTACTGTGTGGATCAAATACTATATGTGTACCAGTGTGCTTATCACAGAACTTGGCCCCTGGTTAGGGCTGGACAAATGTTGAGGCTTTCAGGGTATGTTCACAGCATGGGCTCTGGATAGAGGAGTCTCCCTTCCCCTCAGTAGTTCAGCATGCCTTAGGGCACAAAACCCCCCAGGGGACATTTTACCGTATCTAAAAGCTACAAAGAGATAAAAACTTGGGATAGACTGGGCGTGCTTGGGGCCTGAACACTGAGTCTAGGACGGGATGGAGGGGTGTCAACCCATCTTTCCCCTCCTCCCACACTGCCTTCTGCACTGGGTCCCCCAACACAGAGAGGACCCTCCATCCTCACCTGGAAAGCCATGGAGTTGGCGACAGCCAGAAATATCCTCAGAGGCAGCTTGGCCTTGTAGGACCTGTGGCTCCACAAGCGATGGGCACCAGCTGTCACACCCAGAGCGGCCAGGAGGAAGCAGAAGTAGGCTGCAAGACACAAGCAGGGACAACATCAACAATGGTCCCCGAGCTTTCAAACATCCCCCATGCTTTTTCTCTCCTGAACAGGGACTCACATGAAATGGTGTCAGGGGAGAAATCTGCGACATGAAGAATCAACAACTTGAGAGGAGGCAGCCCTTTTGATTTGTAGCATCCAAGTACCATGCATAAGCAGAGAACTTTCTTCAGCAAACTTTGACCTTTGAATATTTTTCCCTACAGCAAATCTTTTATTTGCTAATGTTTCTTGCCAGTCTTGATGCAAAGTCACAACCATGTCAATGTACATTCGCAATTCAATCTCACACGTACACTCTCAGCAGGGCAGAGATTGAGCTCTACGTCACCTCTTAATTGGCACCCATTAAAGGGTGAGAGATATATGAAGAGCATATTTCTAAGTGGCAGTGCCCATTATTGGTGTCAATAAACATATTTAAAGAGAGCACAATATTACATCTTCCAGAAGTGTTTGACCAATCTTGATCTCAATCTATATTGATTTGGTTCTAAAAACAAGGTTTACCCTTAACTCTAAGAATAAGCGGTCCCTGAATATATGTGGGTTTCATGAACATGACAAATCATTCCTTACTTGAAAGGTTAAAAGCAAAAAACAAACAACAATCTGCCCACGAATCACAGAATGCAGCAGCAAATAAAAAGCTCTGGCCTCCTTTGTTACTGTAATTTAACCTTGGTCATGAGTCCATGAAATGGACATTTTCCTTGTCATCCCTGGCCTTCTTGTCTCTGTTTTAACTATCAAGTAGTCAGGGAACAAGTAAAATCTAGAATGGAAAAATTCAGTGTGATTCTATTTCACCAGTAGGCTGGACCTTGGGTGCAATAAAATTAATTCCAAGACTCCATGAAGACAATTGTCTAAAAAAGGATCACTCTAATCTACATTTGCCAGTCAGGCCTTTACCACTGACATTGTCTTGTCCTTTTGGGAATCTCCAATAATTTAGGGGTCATTTGCATGGTTCTCTGTCTATCCCTATGGCACCGACAATGGTTCACAGCAGCGCCTGTTCTGTGCAGTAGTGGCTGTTGGTTTCCCATGGTCCTTCTTCTAACAACTGGAATTTGGCCATGTGACCTGGCCCTTGCCTAGCATAGTGCCCTGTCTTCTGGGACATGAGAATAAACACCTGAACCAATGATTTTCTCTCTTGTGGCTCAAAGTCTAAGCTAGGGTTTACCAAACATTACATATTACCAAGCTGAGAAAACCTGATTACAACAGCAAATCTTGAGGCCAAGAAAGTGAGACATGAAGACAATGAAGATGCCCACAAGAGCTAAACCTGTCTTGAGTCACTGGTTGCTGACCTAGGAGCTCTGTCATTCTTCTTTTGATCCTGGGAGCCTCCACAGTATGTCCTAGTTACCCGAGCCAACAGACTTCATTTTCTTGCTTAAACTAGCTTGCACTGGATTTCTGATGCTTAAATTCTGCTGAAGCTCTGGGGAGGAAACCAACCCTCTGGTCATGGCTTAAATGAGGAAAAACCACAAAAACACATTCTGGGATGAATGTGAGGATTTATGGGCTCTCCCATTAACAGGATTCAGTTTTCCTATTTTGACAGTGCTAATTCTGTTCTTAATTTTTCTTCTATGATCTTTGTGAAGACTCATATTCAAACAAGTGTTCAGATGGATGCTTACCAGCTGGTTCTGAGGTAATGAAATATTCAGACACAGAACTGGTGACTTTAAGGGGATAAAAGGAGTAATGGGTAATGCCAAATACTTTACCAAGTAGCTCATACCTCACAGAGAAAGGTGCTAAATCAATAGAAACCAGAATCACAAGATGACAGAATCATAAGCAACAAACAAGTATGGCAGTCTGGATGCAAACAAGAGTCATTGATTCTGGTTAGCTCAAGCCAAAAACAAAAACAAAAGCAGGAATTAAAAAATATATGGAGCAGCCTAGAGAACTCAGGGATGGTCCTGCAGGACAAGCCTCAGGGATGGTCCTGCAGGAAAGGCTATGCCACCTCCAAGATGGTCCATGTGCTCCCCACCTTCTGGCATGCATGGCCTTGTGTAGTCTCTTCCCTATTAGTAACTTGCTTCTAACCAAAAGAATATAGCAATATTGAGGGAATGTCAGTTCCATGATTAGTGTACAAAATATTGTGACTTCTGTTTTGCTAGCAGATTCTCTCTTGAGCTGGCTTTGATAAAGCAAGCTGCCATGTTGGGGAGGTCCACGTGGCAAAGAATTGAGGATTCCTCCAGCCAACAGTCAGTAAGGAAATGAGGCCCCCAGTCCAACAGCTCTCAAGGAGCCAAATTCTACCAACAACTATATGAGTGAGCTTGGAAGCAGATCCTTCCTCAGTCGAGCCTTCAAGCAAGATCGTAGCCCTGACCAACACACTGCAGCCTCGTGAGAGATCTCGGGGCAGAGGATCCAGCTAAGCTGTACCTGGACTCCTGCCCCACAAAAACTGTAAGAAAATAAATACGTTTTGTTTTACACTGCTAAATTTGGGGGTCATTTGTTATGCAACAATAGATAACCTGAATACAAAACATAAGCAGGAACCTTTCGTTCATGGAAGGAAGGTACATCTTAAATCCTGATTGCAGAATAGTTTATCATCTATAGAGAAAGTAAACAGGCTGGTGTTGCATGGGGTAGAGGGTGGAGGCAAGGGGAAGAGGCGAGTGACTGCTAATGGGTTCTATGAATAAAAATGTTTTAAAATTTATTTTAGGGATAGTTGCACAATTCTGCAAATATACTAAAAACAAATGACTTGTATACCTTAAAATAGGTGAGTTGTACAGTATGAGTTAGAGCTCAAAAATGCATTATTTAAAGAAACAATTACTGAATTCCTATTGGATTTTGTTATTATATATATTTTCTTACTGTAAAATAACATAGACCCGTCCCAAAACAGAACAAAGCAATCAAAAACCAACCATTGGCCTAGTGATGGTTTTTGATTGGTTTTTGATGCTCCCACAGGCATCACCACCCCTGGATACTTGTGTCATAACTTGGACCCTTGAATCTTCCATAGAGGCCAAGAAGAACCTCTATATGACCCTACACCTAAGCCTGAAGCTATCAAGACCACCCAGGATTCCATGGCAGAAGTACCTTGTTGCCCATGCTTAGATCACAAACCCAAGCTCCAGCAGCCAGGGATGGGAAGAGGCAGAGTCCAGAGCTCCTTTGGCTTCTGTGTGGAAGACACAACCTCCTATCTGTCCTGATTTCCCTGTTTGGTACACTGTTTTGATAATGATTATAGTGACCCCCTCCTAACTATATGACAGAGAACAGTCCTAGAAGGATGCTAAAAAGCAAAAAGTAAAACTCCCTTAATCCTGGACCTGATCAGAGACAGAGATGGACAGCCCCCTTCAAGAGCCATCCCTGAGTGCTCGACAGAAGGAAGCACTTGGCAGAGCTCTCTAACCCTTGCTTATAATCTATATATCTATAGCATCAGAGTGAACGTTAATAAATAATAATAATAAGAGCTACCATTGACTGAGAGCTTTCTATGTGCCAGGCCCTCTTTAAGCACTTTATACATGGTAACTCATTTAATACTCACCACAAGTGTAGGGGGTAGGTACCATTATGATCTCCATCTTACAGATGAAGAAAACTAGACAGTGATAGAGCCAGGATACAATCTAAGGCAGGAAGGGCCCACATTCTAAATGCCCCTGCTGACTGCCTGTGCCCTGGAAGCAGAGTTCATCCTATCAGGAGGAACTTGAATGAATCACGTCCTTTTAGCCAGCTCGAAACACAAGCTGAAAGTCAAAACTCTGGTTTTCCTTTCTGCCATTCCAAGTTACTCCTTTGCCTGTAATACCTACACCATCATTCTGCATCCCATTCAGCCTCGGCTTGTCATAAACATGAGTGTCAGGAGAGCCGAGACTTTATGAGACAGTTTCATTGAGCTGCTATTATGTACCAGCCACTGAGCTCAGAACCGGGAGTTTAACAGGAATTTGAAAAGTAAGTTACTTGCTATACAATGACAAAGTATGGAAAGTGTTACAGAGAAAATGAACGCAATAATATAAGCGAGATTAAAAAGTGGGTAATTTAGTTTGGGGGACCAGAGAAGGCTTTGCAGAAGAAGCAAGAATTTAGGCTAACACTTAAACGATGAGAAGTCAACTGAGCAAGGTTCAGAGGAGGCAAGATCAGGCAGAGGGACTCACAGATGCAAAGCCCTGTGGGTGGAAAAGAGGATGTGATGGACAGAAGGAAACATTAAACATAAACTTATTTGTTCTAGCAATTCCACTTCTAGGTGTTTACCCAAAAGAATTGAGAGCAGTGATAGGACTCAAACAGATACTTAGATATCCATGTTCATAGCAGTATTATTCACAATAGCCAGAAGGCAGAAATAATCCACGTGTCCATCAACAGGTGAGGAACATCCCTGCCTAACAGAAAGTCAGAAGGGAGTGGAGACTCACTGACAGCCTGCCCTGGGTGTCATTTTACCAATGTACCTAATTTTCCTGTTTTACTCCTATGAGGTAGATGTCATAATTTCCATTTTACAGATTTGCAAAACTGAGACCCAGAGACATTAAATAAATGCCTTGGGACCTCCAAGTGATAAAGCCAGAACTCCAACACCAGATCAGTCCAACCCCAAGCCCTTTCAGGCAAGTGCAGTGGTTCTCCACCCTGGCTGCGCACTGCAGTCACCTGAGATCTTAAACATCCGACTGCATCAGAAATGGGGGCCAGACAGCAGGCATCTCTCTCTCAGCAGATGATTCTGATGCAACACCAGGCTGAGAAACTCCTGCCTCGTAAGGTACACCCTCTCTTAGACACCATGTGGCCCCACCCTCTCAATTTACAAACAGAGAGATGAGATCCAGAGAGCACTGCTCTCTACAACCCACCGCCAGTTGCTGACTCTCCATTGGGCCTCAGTAAATGCAAAGTGACCCTCGGATCAGGAGACAATGTCATCCTGTCAGTGAACTCAGAGTCCTGTTCACACTCCACCTGCCCCACCTCCCCACCAGCTCCCTTTGATGGTGAGAACTGCCCCCTAGTCTCTCAGCTGCAGAGTCTGATATCTGGGTGCTGGGCTGTGGCTCAGGGTGTGCAGTGGGGAGCGATTTTCCCCCAGGGAACTGAGGAGAGGAGGGGGAAGCCAACACAGGGTGAAGGCTTCTTGGGAGAGGGTGACACCTGGGGTGAGGAGAGAGAACATGGAAGAAGGCACTGTGCTTTCATGTCTGCTTTTGCAGTCAGCTCAAGTGTTTTGAAAGTCAGTTCTGGGCTCTGGCCAATTAGTGACTGTTTCTCCTCTCTAGTCCTTCCCAGGTTCTGAAGATAGATAGGGAAAGGCCTACAGCCCCATTGATGGAGAGGGAGAGAGGGAGGGAGGGAGGGAGGGAGAGAGAATGAGAGGGAGAGAGAAAATGAGAGAGAGAGAAAAAATGAGAGAGAGAGAGAGAGAGAGAGAGAGAGAGAAGCACATATATGTAGGGCTCAGCAATACAGCATAATGGCTAAAATGGCCCTGGGACTGATTCCCTGTTAAATCACTTACCACTGTGACAATTTCTCTAAAGCTTGGTTTCTTCATGTATAAAGTAGGGAAAATAGTACCTGCCCCCTAGGTTTGTTGTAAAGATTAAAAGAGGTACTGCATGCAAAATTGGAACTGTGCCTGACAAGCAGTAAGCATTGGCACATATTATTGCCCCATGCATGAATGCCATGCTCTGTTTCTGAAAAGGTCCCCTCCCTGATAACCCCCTCTGAAGACACCCACACTTTTCATCACTATAAACTTGTGGTTCTGATGAGGAGGTAGAGATTTTGCCTCCCCTCCCCACTCTGACCCCCTACATTTGGCAATGTTTTCAGACATTATTGAGCGTTGCAACCCAAAACTTGAAGGATGTTACTGGCATCTAGTGGGTGGAAGCCAGGTATGCTGCTCAGCATCCTACAATGCACGGAAACTGCCTATGTACAGAATATCCAAGACGGCACGGTGGCTCAAGACTGTAATCCCAGCACTTTGGAAGGCCAAGGTAGGTGGATAACCTGAGCTCAGAAGTTTGAGACCAGCCTGGATGACAAGGCAAAACACTGTATCTACAAAAAATTAGCCAAGCGTGGTAGCATGTGCCTGTAGTTCCAGCTACTTGTGGGGCTGAGGTAGCTAGATCTTTTGAGCCCAGGAGGTGGAGGCTGCAGTGAGCCAAGATCGCACCACTGTTCTCCGGCCTGGGTGATAAAGTAAGACCTTGCCTTAAAAAGACAAAAACAAAAACAATCCAGCCCTAAATGTCAAACATGTCAATAGTGACAAGGTAGAGAATCTCTAAATTCTTAGGAAAGCTCTTCTTGAAACCAAGCCTTGTTCATTCTCTGGGTTTGACTGCAGCTGTCCTTGCTTCTTCACACCTCTCTAGTTTCATGGGGAGCTGCAGAAGCAGGAGTAATTTATTTCTGATATTATTTCACAAATAAGCTGGAAACAAAGGACTATGGTGTGAGATCAATAGCATCACTGATTCTCACATTTTCATGTGCCCTATAACAATAAGAGCTACCATTGACTAAGAGCTTTCTATGTGCCAGGCCCTCTTTAAGCACTTGATACACAGTAACTCATTTAATACTCACCACAAGTGTAGGTAGGGGGTAGGTACCATTATGATCTCCATCTTATAGATGAAGAAAACTTGACAGTGATAGAACCAGGATACAATCTAAGGAAGGGGATCTTAGTAAAGTTTGGACCCCAGCCCAAGAGATTCTGATTCAATAGGTCTGGGGAGGGACCAACTAACTTTATATACATAATTTTTTTTTTTTTTTTTTTTTTTGAGATGAAGTCTTGCTCTGTTGCCCAGGGTGAAGTACAAGCAATGGTGTGATCTCAGCTTATTGCAACCTCCGCCTCCGGGATTCAAGCCATTGTCTCACCCCAGCCTCCTGAGTAGCTGGGATTACAGGCGTGTGCCACCATGTCCAGCTAATTTTTGTATTTTTAGTAGAGACTGGGTTTCACCATGTTGGCCAGGCTGGTCTCGAACTCCTGACCTTGTGAGCTGCCCACCTTGGCCTCCAAAAGTGCTGGGATTACAGGCATGAGCCACCGCGCCTGACCTCAACTTGTATTTCTAACGAGCTTGTGGCAGGTGCTAATGCTGCTGGCCCAGAGTCCGAGTGTTTCTCTGACCAGCCAGATCAGAGAGACAGAGAGAGGGAATGAATGTGTGTATGTGTGTGTGCATGCGCACATGTGTGTGTGTCTGATTAAGGGTTGCCAGTGACAGGGCAAGGACCTCTACGGCTACTTATCTCATGGAATAGCACCACAAAGAACCTCAGTTAAATCTTACATCTTCCCTTGAAAAGTTTGGGTATACAAGGTTCAAGATTCAGAGGTGATTTCCACGTAGGTACTGTTTCCACAATTCTTTCAAAATCAGAACATTTTCAAGGGTGTTGGAGACTGCAAGCTGAGAAGCAAAGGGTTTCTTCTTACTATTAAAATCTTCTAAATTCTATTACACTTAAAATAACCAGCAGCCCCTCTCTGCCATCTACCTCCCTCCACTAAGCCACCATCTATTGTGCTGCATATGAGCCGCAGAAAGATATGTTCTCTCATCCCACAGCATGAATCTTTAAGCAACTGCCCACATCTAGGAAGATTAAATGACAAGGGGATAGAACAGGAGAGAGAGTGGATATATTTCATGCCTTTTATACATACTGCTTACTTTCCTCAAGTGTCCTTCCTGCCTTGGGTTAGGTCCATTTACATGGTTCTCACATACTGGGCAACTGCTACTTTTCCTGGTTGATTTACAGCTTATATAGCAATAAGCATGAAAGTCATAGCAGATCACTAAGAAACACAAAATTATAGCATATGTTGTTACTGCTCTGCTACTGCACCACACAGTTTGAAATTCAAACAAAAAAGAAGGCAAGATTTTGGATTGTTCCAGGACTTCATTCAGTATATACATGGCTCACTTCAGACAGGCACCCCTGTTAGATGCTCTGTTACCCTCTGTGTTGACCAATACAGCAATCATCATGTTGTTATTAAATAAGGAATTATTGGTCCAGTGCTATCTGCCCTTACTGAAACATAATCTCCACGAGGGCAGGGATTTTGCCTGTCTGTGTTTCCATGTATTCTCAGCTGGCATCTGTGCAACTAACTCAACCAGAGAAAAACACTCAACCATGTTGATTGGTCTCACTTTAAAATCATGACCACTAACCTCATTTGGGCTTTAATATTACCCAGCAACCATATTACATTTCCCTGATCCATATGCGGTCCCTCTGTCCTAGACATTGACCTCACACCTGCTCCAATCACCTCACCCCTGACACCTCCCTCCCCTACTCACCTGGTAACTTTGCTTCTGATTTCAGTAAGAATATCAGAACTTCCCCAGGCTCCGCCACCTCTACCTACCATCCAACATCTGAGCCTGGGTACTCTATGATCGCTACATGACTGCACATGGCCAAGCCACACTCTCTTTAAGTCTGGCCCTTCCCTTGTGCATCATATCCACTCCTCCTACTCATACATTACTCAGAAATTCCCATCTGTATCATCAACACTGCTCCACATACTTACATTATTCCCACGAGCCTACAGCCATGCTGTTATTTCTCTTATGTTAAAAAGCAAAATTTAAAAACCTCTCTTGACCCCACTTCCCCATCTGGATCCTATTCCATTTCCCTGTTCCCCTTTACAGTGAAACTTACTGAATATTGTCTCTAATCACTGGTTGCAGTTCTCTTTCCATTCTCTCTTAAACCCACTCAATCAGGTTTTGGTCTTTCTCCCTCATAGCTAACCCAATCAAAACTGCTCTTATCCAGGTCCAGACAAGACAGGTGTAGCCCCTTTACTTGTGGGCAATCTCTAGGTAAACACTGAACAAATCATTACTGGATGACAGGGACTCTAAAGAAGAGACCCAGGTACTACAGGAGCACCTGAAGCATGAGCTCATGAAGGAGGGACTGCTGTGAGCAAGGTATGGAGGTGTGAAGGCTGTGTGTGTTCAAGCAGGAGCAAGTGGTTTGGTTTGGCTTCGGGGCGGGGGGCTGTGGGGGTAAAATGAAGGGAGTAAAACAGGCAAGGAGCCAGGTCTGGAAGGGACTCATACAGGTTGAGTATCCTGAATCTGAAAATCTGAAATGTTCTAAAATTTGAAATTTTCTGAGCATCCACATGATGCTCAAGGAAATGCTCACTGGAGCATTTTGGATTTCAGATTTTTGAATTAGGGATGTTCAACCAGTAAGTATATGGCAAATATTCCAAAATTTGAAAAAACATAAAATCTAAAACACTCTGAACCCAAGCAGTTTGGATAAGGGATACTCAACCTGTATATAATGCTAGAGAGAGAGAATTGATCTTGAGAACAATAGGATACCATAAAGAATTTCATGTGAGGCTAGGCGCAGTGGCTCACACCTGTTATCCCAGCACTTTGGGAGGCTGAGGCAGGCAGATCACTTGAGGTCAGGAGTTCGAGACCAGCCTGACCAACATGATGAAACCCCGCCTCTACCAAAAATGCAAAAATTAACCGGGTGTGGTGGCACATGCCTGTAATCCCAGCTACTTGGGAGGCTGAGGCATGAGAATTGCTTGGACCCAGGAGGCAGAAGTTGCAATGCACAAAGATCACGCCACTGTACTGCAGCCTGGGTGACAGAGCGCGATTCCATTCGAAAAAAAAAAATCATGTGATCAGATTATGACAGATCTGAAGGCTGTGGAAGATGGGTGATAATGAACGGAAATAGAAGACGTTGGGCTGAGTATTCTCCACGCACCCCCAGCAGACACACACCCTCCCTTCTCATGCTGCTCTGTGCCCCAGGAGGCCGGCCTATGCCGAACCGATGGGCTTCCTCTGGCTTCTATCTGGGTTATTTTCAGCATCCAGAGCCTAGATTAGGAATTGGAAGGCCCTTGACAAGTTACTTATCACTCTGGGCCTCAATTTCCTCATTAATAAAAAAAACAAGGATGTCCCAAACACCATTCTGGCGCCAGGTTACCTGTATCATAATTACCTGAGGAGCTTTAAAATACATACATATATTCTAGAACTTCATACTGACAAGACAGGGGTCATAACTCTGGCTTGTACCTTCACGCTTTGGTGTGGGAAATGAGGTCTTGTGAAGGAGAAGAGATGCAGTGATGAGAGGAAAAACCTGATGGCCAGAAAGTTAAGAACTCTTAGTTGTCACAGGATGATGCTGACAGCCCAGCTCTTGGCCAACAGCACGTAAAACAAGGTGACTCAACTGAATGGTTTGGGGAAGGCAGGAGAAGGGTGTTTTCTTTTGTTTTTAAGAAAATGACAAAGACTAAGGCTGTTCTGCTTCCAGTCCACTTTTGAAAATGTTTGGCAACTGGTACTTGTGGCCACGCAAGTATAAGAAGAGCTATATTTGGAGCTGTCAATGGTGCAATATTTTACAAAAAAAAGGTCAATGTTATTTTTTTAATCTGCTAATATTTGTTCAGTACAATGATACCAAGGCAAGCTCTTGAGAAAAAACTATTTGATAGCATAAACTAGTTCAGCCTGAGAGCTTTCCATGATTTCCCCTGTGGCTTCTTCCTTTCTTCTTCGAAGCCTCTTCCTTTCCCTCAAATAACACAAAGCTTCCCTTCCGGGTGTGGGGGAGATCATTTACCAGGCATGGGAATCAAAGCTCCCTGGAAGAACCCATGGAGAATGTCAGCTCCTTCCACACAGAAGGGAGGGAGCTCACAGGGAATCTGGAACTGCGCCTCTGCCATTTCCCAGCTGGGGTGATACCAACTTACTCTCTCTCTTAGTCTCAGTTCTTTTATCTGTAAACAAACAAACAAACAAACAAACAAAAGACTACGTCAAAGTGTTGTTGGGGGCCTAAAGTGAAAATGCATACGGTCAGCCCTCCTTATCCATGAGTTCCACATCTGTGGATTCAACTGTGGGCTGACAATATTTTAGCAAGAAGGCTGGGCACGGTGTCTCATGCCTGTAATCCCAGCACTTTGGGAGGCCGAGGCGGGCGGATCACTTGAGGCCAGGAGTTCAAGACCAGCCTGGCCAACATGGCGAAACCCCGTCTCTACTAAAATTACGAAAATTAGCCAGGCACGGTGGTGCACACCTGTAATCCCAGCTACTCAAAAGGCTGAGGCAGGAGAATCACTTGAACCTGAGTGGCAGA
The DNA here is from genome assembly GCF_049350105.2 of Macaca mulatta. Taxonomy (NCBI): domain Eukaryota; kingdom Metazoa; phylum Chordata; class Mammalia; order Primates; family Cercopithecidae; genus Macaca; species Macaca mulatta. Next base: position 51,073,526 of record NC_133410.1, on the reverse strand, counting down.
GGGTGCAGTGAGCCAAGATCTTGCCACTGCACTCCAGCCTGGGCAACAGAGCTAGACTCAGAGGGAGGGGAGGGGAGGGGAGTGGAGGGGAGGGGAGGGGAGGGAAGGGAGGAAAAAGAAAAGAAAATAAAGGAAAGAAAGGAAAGAAAGAAAGGAAAGAAAAGAAAAAGAGAGAGAAAGAAAGAGAGAAAGAAAGAGAAAGAAAGAAAGAAAGAAAGAAAGAAAGAAAGAAAGAAAGAAAGAAAGAAAAAGAAAGAAAGAAAGAAAGAAAGAAAGAAAGAAAGAGAGAAAGAGAGAGAGAGAGAAAGAAAGAAAGAAAGAAAATACCTGAGGAAGTAAAATGGATATTTATGTCTACACTAAATATGTACAGGCCTTTTTTCCTGTCATTATTCCCTAAACAATAACTATAACAACTACTTATATAGCATTTACATTGTTTTGGGTATTATAAGTAATCTAGAGATGATTTAAAGTATATGGGAGGATGTGCAAAGGTTATATTCAAATACTATGCCATTTCATATAAGGGACTCAAGAATCTGTGAATTTTAGTAGCCATGGAGGGTTCCTGTAACCAACCCCCTACAGATACTGAAGGATCACTGTATAGGGTATTTAGCACATAACAATATTTCAATAAATATTACTGCAAACACCATTATTTTTATTACTAGGCAGACATTGCCAGGTTGAGGCTGGGTGACTAGGAAGCAGAGGCTCTAGGGAAAAGATGACCCAGATCTCAACAGAGACTTTTTTTTGAACCTGGTCCTCAGACTGCTCAGGTTCTCTGAGGTGAAATGGGGAAGAGCAAACACATTCATTGTTTCTGATTCAGGATAACTCCCATCACAACCTCTCTCTCTCCATCTTATACAACTATCGAAATCACAATTAAAGATAATTGAGAACAAAGTGAATAATTTACTGTACTACGGACACACTGAATTTCCTTTTCATTAATTATTCAGTTTTTATTTTATCTTGGGCAGTAAGTTTGTGTGTGTTACAGGAAGATGTGCATACATTTTATATTGCAATAGCTATTTGCATGCTCATTAATATCTCTGCCTTTAAATAGGAAACTAATATCAAAAATGTTGGTCCTCTGGCCTGGTGCAGTGGCTCACGCCTGTAATCCCAGCACTTTGGGAGGCCGAGGCAGGCAGATCACTTGAGGTCAGGAGTTCGAGACCAGCCTGGCAAACATGGTGAAACCCCATCTCTACTAAAACTACAAAAGTCAGCCTGGCGTGATGGTGCATACCTGTAATCCCAGATACTTGGGAGGGTGAGGCACAAGAATCGCTTGAACCCAGGAGGCAGAGGTTGCAGTGAGACGAGATGGTGCCACCGCACCGCAGCCTGGGCAACAGAGTGAGATTCCCTCTCAAAAAAAAAAAAAAAGTTGGTCCCTCTGAAGGAAGATAAAAATTAAAAACAGTACCAAAACTGGTCAATTTCAGGGAAGTGGAAAAAAAAAAAAAGAATAATTTCTGCTGTCATCATCTGAACTGAGTAGTTATGGGTCATTATCACCTTTTTTTGTTTTTGTTTTTGTTTTCAAATAAGCAGTCTCTCTAAGGGAGTAAAGACAGTTGCTGGTCAAAGTCCAGGAATCCAAGGTTTCACAGAAGAGCTGGCAGGCACCTTTGCAGCAATGAAGCATAAAGACCACAATAACCAGACCCTCAGGGGGCTGAGCGCTGCGCTCTGGAGGGACATCTCTGGGAACATTCTATGGAGAGAGGCCCTAGCCATCACTGTTGCTTTTATTTCTGAGCCAAAAGAGCTGAAAATTAAAGTGAAAAGTCCGGGAAAGCGTCTTGGGAAGCACTCTTCTCTCCATCCTCATCTCTCCGTCCTGATTTCTTCATCCTCCTCTCATCCCTTTTTCTGACTCAGACCCTCCCTCACCACGGTGATCGGTGTGAACCCAGTGGATTCCAACCAAACGCTCCTCTATCTGGCAGCCACAGGCCACGGACAAACATGAAGAATTATTTGGCAGCGAGGTATACTTGCTGCTTCCCCCACCAAAAAGTTAAGAAACACATTTTTTTCAAGGTTGTTGTTATCACAATGTTTCTGGCTTAAACAGAAAAAAATAAAAGATAAAATTTCGTAATGCAATATTCTTTCACGATACCAAGAAACCCCCTTCAACTCTTTAATTAGGGACTGCATCATTAAGGCAGCCTGACCTAGTTCACAAACTCCAGTTTCAAGAGGTTTCTTCACACATTTTTATTCTTGCCAAATCGCTCTAAGTTGCTGTGAATAACCCCAAGGCAGACTTTTTTTTTTTTTCTTTGCAGCATATTCCAGGGCTTGGTTTTCTGACCTTCACTTGGTTCTTATGCATAAATTCCAACCTAATTTTAATGAGTTGACTTATCAAAATCCAATTATTCATTCATTCCTTCTCAAGCATGTACGAGCGCCTTCCACGTGCCAGTTTCCTCCATGGTTCGGAGTATCAGGGTGGGCAGCCTCCCTCCCAGGAGGCTTCCTGCTAGCTGAGTTCCCAAACTGGCAGCCCCCAGGCCACAACCAGCCCATGGATTTTTTAAAAAACTGATCCAACAATTAAAAATAGGGAATTTCAAATTTTAAAATCTCTTTTTCTGGCTTCTCCTGAAACATGGAAAGATCTGGCAATATCAGGCCACCTCTCTTTCTTGCATGGCAACTTTTTCCAGGAACTACATACCCCTTCCACTGAGACAGCTACACATGACACCTCTGCTTACCCCATACAGTAGTACATGCACTCTGAATCAACCCTCTTCATGTATTACCTGCCTGGCCTCAATCTAGGGCATAACCAGGGCTAACTTACCCACTAGACACAGTAGGCACAGTGCTGACAGCCCACAATATGTTTTCTTCAAAAAGAAAAAAAGAGAATATAGTAATAAGTACATAATCATGAATCTAGCCTAGATTATAGTTGTCTTTATACCAATACAGTTGTAAAATATGATTTTCTTTTTTTTGAGACAAGGTCTTGCTCTGTCACCCAGGCTGGAGTGGAGTGGTGCAATCTCAGTTTACTGCAACCTCAGCCCCTGGGTTTAAGCAATTCTCATGCCTCAGCCTCCTGAGTAGCTGGGATTACAGGTGCACACCACCATGCCTGGCCAATTTTTGTATTTTTAGTAGAGATGGGGTTTCGCCATGTTGGCCAGGCTGGTAGTTGTAAAATGATTTTTAATATATTTTCATAGAGAAGGGGCCTACGAAGGCAAAAGTCATAATGCAACCCTGAGTATAAATGAATTAACATCGTTCATGACTTGGAAAATTGTAATTAAAAGAGAAATGGCCAGGCACAGTGGCTCATGCCTGTAATCCTAGCACTTTGGGAGGCCTAGGAGGGAGGATCGCTTGTGTCCCGGTTTGAGACCAGCTTGGGCAACATAGTGAGACACCATCTCTACAAAAAAAATTTTAAAAATTAGTTGGGTGTCGTGGTGCATGCCTGTAGTCCCAGCTACTCAGGAAGCTGAGGTGGCAGGATCACTTGAGCCCAGGAGGTCGGGGCTGCAGTGAGTTGTAATCATGAACTCTAGCCTGGGTGACAGAGTGAGATGCTGCCTCAAAAAAGGCAAAAATACAAAAAAAAAAAAAAAAAAAAAAAAAAGGCAAAAGACAAAGAACTATTTATCCTGTCCTTTTAGAACTATAATCCATTCCTAGTTGATGAAGGAAAGAGCTTCTTTTCAGAAAGGTGCCACCTAATAATTAATGCAGGTTAGAGGGGAAAACCACGCTTCTGCAATCCCCAATTGTGTCTGATGCCGCTGAGCACTGCCCCAACCCTCTGTAGGTCCAGGCACTCGTTCCCCAACTACTGGGACTGTCGGTGCCTAACAGCTCACAACTGAGTCTCTCCCGAGGCATTGCCCTACCCGGGAAGCTGCACAGCCCCTGACTTGCCTCCTCCCTGGCGGCAGGCTGCATTCAATGCTTAGTAGATAAAGGGGTACAAAATCTGGCCTTTTGTCTCAATTTGGAACATCTCCAAAGGGCAGTCCAGGCCAGGCACAGTCACTCATGCCTGTAATCCCAGCACTTCAGGATGCCGAGGTGAGGGGATCTCTTGGGCTCAGGAGTTCTAGGCCAACCTGGGCAAAATGGCAAGACCCCATCTCTACAAAATGATTAAAAATAAAAAAGCTGGGTGTGGTGGCACATGCCTGTAGTTCCAGCTACTCAGAGAGGCTGAGGTAGGAGGATCTCTTGAGCCCAGGATTTTGAGGTTGCAGTGAGCTGTGACCATGGCACTACATTCCAGTCTAGGTGACAGAGCGAGATCCCATCTTAAAACAAAAACAAAAACAAACAAAAAAACTCAAAGGACTGCCCAGTTTCGCAGCTCCCTGTAGCATATAGGCTGAGGCCTCTGTTGCAACTGCACTGCAATTCAGCTTCTCCCTCTGTCCAATTCTGCTTCTTATTCCCCCACAGATGTTTCCAAGCACAGTACTAGATATGCCAGCACACAAATCTGCATCTCAGAATCTGTTTCACAGAAATCTAAAGACCCCAATAAATAACAGATTCAGGCAAGAATCACAATTGTGTCCCCCCCAAATTTAAAAGTTTACATCCTAACCCCCAGTGCCCCAGAATGTGACTTGACGTGGAGGTAGGGTCTTTACAGAGGTAATCAAGTTAAAATGAGGTCACGGGGAGGCAAGGGTTGACTAGTCCAGCGTGATTGGTGTCCTCATAGGAGGAGGAACTGTAGACACAGATATGCACAAAGGGAAAACACTGTGAAGAGACACAGGGAGAAGGTAACCATCTATAAGTGAAGGAGAGAGGCCTAGAACAGATCCTTCCCTCACAGCCCTCAAAGGAAGCTCCCCACACCTGGATCTTGGACTTCTAGCCTCTGGAACTGTGTGACAACATATTTCTGTTGCTTAAGCCACCCCATCTGTAGTACATTGTTATAGCAGCAAACGAATACAAATGCTAAAATCATTAGATGAAAGGATTTGGGAGAAGTATCACCTCTTAAATTGCTTCCTAACTGCAAAGGGGAAAATAGAATCTTACAAAGGAAGCATCTGGAAGCCACCACTTAACCAAGAGATGGAGCTTAGCGTCAGTAATACTGGAACACACCTCCACCCTTCTCTTTGCACACTGGGGACAGTGGGTGGCACTAGCATGCACTAGCTGCAGTGACAGCACCTATGGAACTAAGCAGTGTTTATTTATTACAACAAAAAGAGTCAAGCTGCACCTCTGTAGAAGATTTACTTTGCAGATGGTATGGCTGTCATATTTTTTTCAGCAGGATTTATTCTTTCGTTCTTAAATCTTTTGTGAAAAATCTTAAATAATTTAACTTTCCTTTATATCCTCTCAACAGTGTCAAATTTGGAGTAGAAGGAATTTTTTCCGCCAAAAAGGGCTCCATCTTGATCATCTAGTTATGATTAAAAATTTTTAACAGTTTGTACCCTCCTATGTTAGCACTAGAGTGGTTGGTTGTGAATATTAAAACCTACTACTATTTTTACTCAGTAATAAGTAATTATTATGTTTTTGATAAGATGGTACAGTTAGAAAAAAATGTGAAAGATCACTTAATCCAAAGCTACTTAAAAAAGTATTCCCAGCTGGGCGTGGTGGCTCACTCCTGTAATCCCAGTACTTTGGGAGGCCGAGGTGGGAGGATCACCTGAGGTCAGGGGTTCAAGACCAGGCTGGCCAATGTGGTGAAATCCTGGGTCTCTACTAAAAATGCAAAAATTAGCCAGGTGTGGTGGCAGGTGCCTCTAATCCCAGCTACTCGGGAGGCTGAGGCAAGAGAATCACTTTAACCCAGGAGGCGGAGATTGCAGTGAGCTGAGATTGTGCCATTGCACTCCAGCATGGGTGACAAGAGTGAAACTCCATCTCCAAAAAAAAAAAAAAAAAAAAATGTATTATTGGCCGGGCTCAGTAGCTCATGCCTGTAATCCCAGCACTTTGGGAGGCCGAGGTGGACAAATCACCTGAGGTCAGGAGTTCAAGGCCAGCTTGGCCAACGTAGTGAAACCCCGTCACCACTACAAATACAAAAATTACAAAAACTAGCCGGGCGTAGTGGCAGGCACCTGTAATTCCAGCTACTCAGGAGGCTGAGGCAGAAGAATCGCTTGAACCTCGGCAGTGAGCCGAGATCGCGCCATTGTACTCCAGCCTGGGTGACAAGAGTGAAACTCTGTCTCAAAAAAAAAAAAATAAAGGATTCTCTCCTGTTGGTTTACCTTCACCTCAGAACTACAGGAACATTACATAGTGAAGAGGTGTCTGTAACATTTCTACCAGTTGTTTCAATAGCATATTGGTCCTGGCAATTATTGGCAGTAGGGCTCTCTGTTCTTTGTGATGTCTTGTTTGTGAGGTTTATTTATTTTTAAAAATAACCAAGTGGAACTCTAAATATAGATGTGGATCCACACCAAGAAGTTCTTTTCCCAAATCCCTAAATTTCTGATTTCCATTCAAGTCTTCTAAAAGACTTGTTTTTTCTTATTGGGCAGCAGAGAACTTTTATTTTCTATTTTCTTGTATACCTAAGAAGTATGAACACTGCATTTCAATTGACTGTACTATATACTTTTTTGCTAAATTTTTTTTCTGTAAACAAAATTACCTTGTTCAGTTTTGTCAATTACCGTAAGATGCGCCGATATGTTTGATAAGAGTGATAAAGCTTAAAAATTTAAAAAAAAAATTTAAAGTGGAACAAGCAGGCAATTGACACCTTCTGATGATGAATAGGAAGCACACAGCATCACCCTTCAGGCATTCTTACCAAATTAGCTTAACTTCAACCTAAGCATGCTGGTAAGACTGACCTCGCAGCTTACAGAACACAGAGGGAAGGTGGAAACAATCACACAAAAATGTGGGACATTCTACAGAAAACTAAAACAAAAAGTCAATGTCAAAGGTGAGGGTCTGTTTCAAAGACAATGAAAACAAATAACAATCAAATACAATGTGATAAGCCTGACTAGCTCCTAGTTCAAAACAAAAAACAATTACAAAAGATAGTCTGAGGACACAAGAAATCTGAATATGGACAAGATATTAGATTAGGTTACGATAATATCCTTATTTTTAGGGGATGCGTATGGAATCATTTAGGTGTAAATGGCCACAACATCTGCAACTTACTTTCAAATGACTGAGAAAAAAAGTTACACGTAGATAAAGCAAATATGGCGAATGTTAATAACTATTGAATCTAGTGGTGGATATGTGGGTGTTTACTGTATTACTCTTTAAAATTCTGTATGTTTGAAAATAAAAGTTTGGGGAAAATAAGTGTCTCCAACAGTTGATAACAAATACCAAATTTCATCTTTCTCTTTTAAGGTCTAAAATTAACACCAACCACACAAATGTCAGAACCAGAACATAGATGGCTAGCATGAGAAAGGACGGGCTAAACCTTGTTTTGGGCCAGGCATGGTGGCTCACACCTGTAATCCCAACAATTTGGGAGTCCGAAGCAGGAGGATTGCTTGGAGCCCAGGAGTTTGAGACCAGCCTGGGCAAGATAGTGAGACCCCCATCTTTAGAAAAAATAAATAAATAAAATAGACCTTGCGTTGTACAGGCTTTCTAATATCAAACTAATTAAACTTAAATACATGCATACATCCTCTTCCTGCCCACAAATAAGTAGGCCCTAGAGTAAGTGGGAAAGACAGTATCAAATTAAAAGAATAATATAAAAAGATACACATGGTAGCCGTGATTAGCTCTTCCCTAACGCTTTCTGAGTCTGTTTCCTCATCTGTACAATGGGAAGAACAAAACAAAGCTGGAAGAACTGTTTTTAGGATTAAAGATAAGAAATGTCAAGTGCCTGGTAAGTGGTGGATAGGTGATATATACCCTGAAAACTGCTGTTGTTGTGCCTGTGAGCAGTGGGGCTTGCTAGTGGCAGTAGGAAGATACGAACCTAGACATTTTGGCCCCAGGCCCCGTCCTCCACTGCCTCTGAGAGCAAGCAAACATGGCATTTTGTTTTTCCTAATGAGCATAATAAAGGTAACTATTAATAAGAAACAATTTTCACTCTCTCCCACGCAAAGAAAATGGTAGACATATGTTGATTATATTTCAAATTGCACACTTAAATACCAACAAGGTTATCAACCTGGATGATAACAGGAAGAATTCAGGAAGGGTTTTCTGAAGGCCAAATACAACAAAAAAGGAAAACCAAGTCGGAATAGTTCCAGAGTAAGGAGCCCAAAGTTTTCCCGTAATCTATATCCTCGGAATATTTTGTGGCTTTCATAAATAACTCCCCTGAACTTCAGAAATGAACCTTTCCAGCTGATATGCAATGTAGAAGGGGGCTAACGGGGCTCAAGGGTACAGGCTCCTGATGGTTAGAATAAAACTTTGAATGTGAATTCAGTTCAAGCCCAAAGAAAGCTATCACTCTGTCAGCACCGTCCACACTAACTTCCAGAGGGTAAAAGCCATACCTGAGTTTTATTTTCATTTCACTATCAGCCACTCACAGTACTGTACCAGCAGCTTCCACTTGTCTCACTAAACAAACAAAAATGACAGCTATGGGTAGCATGAGTGTACTTTTTCTTCCATGTGTTACTGTCACAGCATTAGCTCACCCATGGACATTCTAAAACATGATACCTTTCGAAAATAAAGCTCTGGACCGGGCATGGTGGCTCATGCCTGTAATTCTAGCACTCTGGGAAGCTGAGGGGGGCAGATCATTTGAGACCAGGAGTTCGGGACTAGCCTAGGCAACATGATGAAACCCTACCTCTACAAAAAAATACAAAAATTAGCTGGGCGTGCTGGCATCTGCCTGTAGTCCCAGCTACCCAGGAGGCTGAGGTGGGAGGATCAGTTAAACCTGGGAGGCAGAGGTTGCAGTGAGCCGAGATCATGCCACTGCACTCCAGCCTGTTTCAAAAAAAAAAAAAAGAAAAGAAAAAAGAAAGAAAGCTCTGGGAAGAAGCATTTGATTTTGGCCCAATCCCATAGGAAGCAGGATTTCAAGTGACAAGGTGAGTCACGGAACCTAAGTGAGAAAACACCACCTGGAGGGTCTCCACTGACAGGCCGCAGAGGCTGCAGAGGCTCTGTGTTAGCCCAGTGGAGACTGTCTTTCCAGAAGGCTGTTAAACAGAGGCACATCCAACAACTTTTTGCTCCCAGAATGTTTGTTACTAAACAATAACCTTGGGTCAGGCGCAGAGGCTCACACCTGTAATCCCAGCACTTTGGGAGGCCAAGGCACTCAGATCACCTGAGGTCGGGAGTTCGAGACCAGCCTGACCAACATGGAGAAATCCCATCTCTACTAAAAATACAAAATTAGCTGGGCATGGTGGCTCGTGCCTGTAATCCCAGCTACTTGGGAGGCTGAGGCAGGAGAATCGCTTGAACCCGGGAGACGGAGGTTGTGGTGAGCCGAGATTGCACCATTGCACTCCAGCCTGGGTAACAAGAGCGAAATTCTGTCTCAAAAAAATAAAATAAAATAAATTTAAAACCTTGGATTTTTACAGCAAGATGAATTGGAACTTTATCAACTAGGCAAACTTGAGTTAGCCGGACATTGAGATTAAAAGACTATTTTCACTCTGCTTGTTAAGGAAGCGGCTGGTTTTTTGTTTTTTTTTTTTTAAATAGAGACCTGCACTAAGTAATATAATATACGTTGCAACCTAGAACACACACAAATATGACTGAACTACACTTTTCATAAACAATATTTAATCCTTACTAAATTCAATGCACTGACACTTTCTGTTCTGTTTTATTATACTTTAAATGTTGGTCACGATCCAAACTGAAGTGTTCTACACGCCCTGTGAGGCCACAGTGTGCAGTGTGAGACACGCTGGACTGCATAAAGCCTACGCTTCTTGGCACGTTCCCGTCTCATACACAGTTCTCTTCGTCGTGTTCCTTTCCCCTGGAGCTGTCACAAAGCTATCCTAATTGGTCAAGAAAAGGAGACACACCTCCTTTCTCCTTTACATTTTCTAAGTTCTGAAGGGCACATGTCAATTGCTGCCCAAGCTCATCCTGCAGAGTGGGGGCTGTTCCACCTCTAATGGGATGAAGCTTCTTTTTAAAATAATCATCACAGGATAATATAGAGGTGTGCTACGGAAAAGGCCACCCCATCTCACATCTTGAGGCTCCTGCGTTCATATCTAAGGAAGGAGAGATTTCCCCACCAGAAAGGCCCATCAGATTCTGAATTCATTTCTCCTCCACTCAGGTTCAAATGAAACCCCAAACTTGACTTTAGGATGTAAGGATTCGGGTGTAACAATGATAGGCAGTGGACAAGGCCTTGGTCCTGTACAACTGCACCACCTACATTGTCTCTGGAAAAGGTCACTAAGGGATGCCATCTGCATAGAACACTATACTGAGAGTATGTATGCTCCTTAAAGGTATGTACCCTGGCCTACCCTTGTGGAGTTAAACATATTTCAAACATTCAGAAACATACTCATCCTCACCCTCTGTGAGTACACAGGTCCCACTCCTGGAATTACGTCTCCAAATGAGAGGTTATGGTCCATCCATCAGTCCCAGCCTCCGTAAAGTTTCTTCCCTTTGTCTCCCAGAGACAGCTGCTGCTCCACGCTTTGGTTCTCTTTAGGTCTTTTCAGAAACAAGGGTCTTTCCTGTCTTCTCCTTGGACACTCCCATTGACAGGCAGTCAAAATGTTCTGACTTCATAGCTAAATCCCTTACAACTCGTGTCTCCCTGACTCTAGGAAAGTCTAGCTTCTCCTGGTCTCCCCTTTCTGGCCTTGAGCCTTGTTGTTTCATTTTGTTTTTTGAGACAGTGTCTCGCTCTGTTGCCCAGACTGGAGTGCAGTGACCGCGATCTCAGCTCATTGCAACCTCTGCCTCTCCAGTTCAAGCGATTCTCATGCCTCAGCCCCCCGAGCAGCTGGGATTACAGGTACACACCACCACACCCAGCTAATTTTTGTATTTTTAGTAGAGACGGGGTTTTACCATCTTGGCCAGGCTGGTCTTGAACTCCTGACTTCAAGTGATCTGCCCGCCTCGGCATCCAAAGTGTTGGGATTACAGGCGTGAGCCACCATGGCCCGCCTCTAGTCTTGAGCCTTTTAATGAGCAAGACTAGCTCTTGTCTCTTCTGTATCCTTTTCCTGTCTTAAGTGAGTCTATGTGTTAGGCCATTTTATAATTACATCCTAAATTTACTTCTGCAGGTCTTGGTTTTGTCTTTGTTTTTTTTTTTAAACAAGTATATTGTAGTTCTCACAGTCTTCTCTTACATTGCATGTTCCCCAGCATTACCAAGTACGGGTCTCTTCCTTTCCTCAGACAGTGGTCAGGGAGCCCATCAAAGCAGCTGTTCTCAAACTGAGTGGCACATTAGAATCACCTGGAGAGCTTTAAACCCAGGCTGCTCTCGGACCAATTAAATCAGGGCCTCTTGGAGGGGGGCCCAGTGTTGCTATTTTCAAAGCCCTCCAGGTAACTACAAGATGCAGCCAAGCTTGAAACCCATTATTACTCCCATTTACGGAATATGTTTCCATGTTTAAGACACTTCTGCAACCAGTGGGACAGCAGAAGCTCCAACTTTCAGCATGAAGATGTCACTCTCAAAGAGGACCCAGCCTGTGCTCCAGCATTGGAAGCTCTGGCACCCAGGAGATTTTGTCACTGATGACCAGACCCTTAGGGCACCAGGATTAAGATGTTAAACAAAATTGGGGGTGGTGGCTCACAATTGCAATCCCAGCACTTTGGGAGGCTGAGGCAAGAGGATTGCTTGAGCCCCGTTATTCAATACCAGCCTGAGGAACAGGCTGGTATTTAAAATATTTAAAATTTTAAATATTTAAAAATTAGCCAGGCATGGTGGTGCAAGCCTATAGTTCCAGCTACTCAGGAGGCTGAGGCAGAAGCATCAATTGAGCCCGAGAGTTCAAGGCTTCAGTGAGCTATGAGTATGCCACTGCTCTCCAGCCTGGGTGACAGAGTGAAACCCTGTCTCTAAAAATAATAATAAGTAATTTAAAAATAAAAATAAAGATGTCATAAAGGAGCGAAACTGCCTTTGCAAAGTTATGACAGAAAGATAATTCTGACATAGTTGATTCCATCTTGCTTCTGACCTCCAAGCTATCCTTGGTCATTCCCAGCCACATGTAGGCCAAGCTAACTTTGGGAGGAATTTAGTTTCTAGTTTTATCTTAAAGCGAAGATGATAATGGCCCTTCCCAAAACTAAATTGTCTTTGTAAAACTAGGGAAAGGTCACAAGGTTAGGATTATGAGAGGGGCCTGAATTCTGATAAGATAGCATAGTTTCTACAATCCCTTACTGCTCAGGAGTCATGTGGCCAGAGGTCACAAGATTTCTAACTTCCCCAATTGCTCCTATAGATAACATCACTACTGTAGGACCTAAGATTGGTTTTTAGAAATATCTTTCAGACTGACCCCATTCAGACTCGCAACTCATGACTCAACTGATCCTGTGGCCCCACCCAGAGGCAGACTCAGTGCACAAGGATCATTTTCCACTCCCCTATGATTTCATCCTCAACCAACAGCAGCGCCGATTCCCTAGCCCCCAACCACTGCTTACCAAATTACCCATAAAAACCCTAACCTCCAAGCCTTCAGGGAGACCAATGTGAATGACAACTCTGATTCTCCCATGTGGGCTACCTCATGTCAATTAAACTCCTTCTCTACCGCAATGCCGTTGTCTCAGTGGATTGATTTTGTCTGTGCAATGGGCAGGAAGAACCCACCAGCCAATTACAGGAGAATGAAGGGCTACAGGGTATGGTGACTTTGCCTCTCTGAAGGAGTCTGGAGGGCTGCAAAGAAGATGTGATTTCTGACCTGGATTTTTAAGAAGGAATAGGAATTTTCCAGGCAGAGGAGAGGGAGAAAGGTATAGAAGTATTTGGAGAAAGGACAAAAGTTCTATGTGTGGCCAGCCTCACCAATCCACCTCACAAGTTGAAGAAGCCTTCTTTGAGCCTCCAAAAGTTGAAATGGCAACACCAAAATTAAAGACTCCAAGTCACCAAGAGGCATTCCAAGGGTTTGTGGTAAACTACAAAGTCTGTGAAGACAAGTAGGTTGCTGAGAAGGCAAACGTTTTGGGATGGAAGGGTCAGGAACGGTTTCCCCAGAAGGAAGGAGCGGTTGTACCTATGGTGGTGAGGAGGGCCAAGGACTTCTGGAGGAGAAGGGAGGCTGGCCTGGAGCTAGAGGTTGGGCTGGTGAGGATTACAGTCAGTGATGCTTTCTTGTGTTTACACCTTGACTGATAAGCTCAACTATAAGCCTCCTGAAAGCAGCACTAAGCTCTGGATTTCACCCTCCCCACAGCATCCCCCAGCACACAGCTCTGCATCCCACAAGTCTAACCAAATACAAGTTTGTCAATGGAATAGTAAATATTTTCTGAATTGATGGAAAAGGGGGAAGGGATATGTTTAAGAGAAAGAATTTTTAACATATCTTCTTGAACATGAAGGATAGCAGAACATGCTACCGCAAAATATGCCTTTTTAGTATAAAGATTATTTTGAGCTGAAGGCAATTACACAGCAGCAGATACAAAAGAGCTCTCAGCCCTCCCCCTATTTACCTAAAAGCAGAACATAAATCTGTAAATGTGTCTGTCCTCCCCTCTCTACCAGGAAGGACAGAAGTGAATCACCAGAGATAACTCTAGACCCTTATCAGCCAGAGAGGGCACCAGAGGAATCTGTACAACCAACCTTCCCAACTAGCCCTTATCTTCCATTAGCTCCCCCACATATTTACCTTCCCACAACTTGCTGCCTTAGAAACTCAAAGTCCTGGCTGGGCGCGGTGGCTCAAGCCTGTAATCCCAGCACTTTGGGAGGCCGAGACGGGCGGATCACGAGGTCAGGAGATCGAGACCATCCTGGCTAACACGGTGAAACACCGTCTCTACTAAAAAAATACAAAAAGCTAGCCGGGCGAGGTGGCGGGCGCCTGTAGTCCCAGCTACTCGGGAGGCTGAGGCAGGAGAATGGCGGGAACCCGGGAGGCGGAGCTTGCAGTGAGCTGAGATCCGGCCACTGCACTCCAGCCTGTGTGACAGAGCGAGACTCCGTCTCAAAAAAAAAAAAAAAAAAAAAAAAAAAAGAAACTCAAAGTCCTTTTCCTTTGTCTTTGTCATTTCTCTAAAACTTTACTGTTCTTTTAAGATGCTATATAAGCCAAGGTGTAACTACCCCTTTGAGTTACTCATCTCTGAGTGCCCCCGTGTGTATTTGTGATGTGCATGTTAATAAACTTGTTTATGTTTCTCTTGTTAATCTGTCTTTTGTCAATCTGATTTACAGGACCCCAGCTGAGGAACCTAGGAGGATAAGGGGAAAATATATATATTATATATTTTTATATAATATTATATATTATATATTTTATATATTTTATATAATATATATTATATTATATATTTATATATTTTATATAATATATATTATATATTTATATATTTTATATAATATATATTATATATTTATATATTTTATATAATATATATTATATATTTATATATTTTATATAATATAATATATATTATATATTTATATATTTATATATTTTAAATATTATATATTATATTTATATATTTTATATAATATATATATTTATATATTTTATATAATATAATATAATATGTATTATATATTTTATATGTTATATATTTTATATAATATTATATTTATATATTTTATATAATATAATATATGTATTATATATTTTATATGTTATATATTTTATATATTATATTATATTTTTATATTAATAATATATATTTATATGTATATATTTTTTGAGGCAGAGTCTCACTCTGTCACCCAGGCTGGAGTCCAGTGGCTTGGCTCACTGCAACCTCCACCTCCCGGGTTCAAGCAGTTCTCCTGCCTCAGACTCCCGAGTAGCTGGTATTACAGGTGCGTGCCACTATGCCCGGCTAATTTTTTGTATTTTTAGTAGAAACGGGGTTTCACCGTGTTAGCCAAGATGGTCTCAATCTCCTGCTTGTGATCTGCCCACTCTGGCCTCCCAAAGGAAAATATACGTATTTTTTTCTCTTCCACAAACACAAAGAGCTCACACTCTTGAACGACTGCTTCTTCCAGGGAAGGCTCCAATCACGAGCTGACAGTCTCAAGTCGGAACTTCCTGCTTGGGGTGCACAGGAAACCCCCAGACTCATCAACAACCATTCTGAAATGCACCACCTCATTATGATATTTTAGTTTTTTTCAATTCCTGTTTTCATTTCCAACTCTGGGACTGACATGCAGAGGACCAACAAAGTGTCATTCTTGAGAACAGCAAGCTGGGGGTAGGGGCAGAGAGGATACAGCAGAGCTCTCCCTGGTGACTTCTCCTGGTAGCCAGCTGGTTGTAGCTGGAAGCAGCAATTATTTTGCCTTTGTCAGGAATCCAACGTATGGAACACAGCTGCTGGACCAAGGCCTGGCACAGATCCAGCCTGGCTAGGACAGCTTTGGGGAGCCCATCGGGCCTGTGAACACAGAGCAGGCCACTTGAAGAGAGCACTGGCTTCCCCTCCTCTCTCCCTACTCCAGGAGTAACTTTCTCTGCAGCCTTCCTGCCTCGGGGCAATGAGACTTGGTGTGAGCAAGTCTCCGGGACCAGAATTGGGCTGGGAGACCCCGGGGAAATAGCCACCATCACAGCTGCAGCAAGTAAGAGCATAAACCAGATCCAGGGTGCAAAATGCCCTGGGCTTGAATTCACATCCCAGTTCTGCTCTTGCAGCCTAAAAGATGCAGAGCCCTTATTTCGCCGAGTACCTGCATCCCACACAGAGCTTGGCCAGGTGCTCAGAGGCAGCACAGTTCTTAATGAGGATGGATTCTAGAGTTTAGGGTCCTGGAGGGGAAGTCCCCTCACACCCCACCCACTGAGACAGCAAGTGAGCTGGACAGAATTCAGACCTCTGAAGTCAGCAGTCACACGAATACTGAACCCCAGGCCTGCTCCCCATTCCCTCCCCTCCCCAGAGGTAGTAAAGTGACTGGAACTCATACTTTGTCCTCATTTATACACTATTACCTTTTACTTTGTGAAAGGCAAGCTGTCATCTGTCTGGGTCAGACCAGGGTGCCTGTAGCCTTTGCTTCTTACAACCTCACGATTCCAACCATGAACGTGATCATTAGGGCCCCTTTCTCTCTTCTCCCCACTTTCCTCCATTACCTTTGCTCAAAGGTTGCTTTCTTCCAGGGAGGAAGATTCTTTTCTCTACTTTTCTATTACTTTTTTTTTTTTTTTTTTTTTTTGAGATGGAGTCTTGCTCTGTCACCCAGGCTGAAGTGCAGTGGTGTGATCTCAGCTCAATGCAACTTCTGCCTCCTGAGTTCAAGTGATTCTCCTGCCTCAGCCTCCTGAGTAGCTCGGACTACAACTATATGTTTGGCTAATTTTTGTATTTTTTAGACAGGGTTTCATCAAATTGGCCAAACCTGTCTCAAACTCCCAACCTCAAGCAATCCGCCTACCTTGACCTCCCAAAGTGCTTGGATTACAGGCATGAGGCACCACGCCTGGCCTTCTATTACTTTCAAAATCATCTGCTGTCTTTATTCATGGATCCACTCACTCAGGTATGTTTCTGTGCCTATTACGCATTCAACACTTGCTAACCTCTGTCTTTTCACTGGCTTGCATCTCTCTCTCGTGGAAACAGGCCTACCCATCAGATCCTGCTGAAAGCCGGTGTCCTGTCCAAGGTTGGGTACCACCTTGTGCCCTGAGTTGCTGGGGACAGGCTCCGGCTACCTCCCACCCTGAAGTGGAATAAGCGGGTTGGGTAATAAATGAATACAAATTACAGTATTCATTGAAAGGAGTCAATGCGAGGTTCCAGGGAAGTTCCTCTCACTGGTTATTGATTGCCATGCAAGCTGGCCACTCTAGGTAAAGACAGAAAGTGAAAATAACCCAGGTACAGAGCTCAGGGAAAGAAATGGAATGTGGGGTGCTAAGAAAGGAAGAACTTCCAGATCCTCCACCTCAGTGGTTCTCAAAGTGTGATTCCCAGACAGGAAGCATCGGCACCACCTGGAACTTGCTAGAAACGCTATTTTTGTCACTACCAGTCTAGGAGAAAGAGAAGGTAGAGTGGTTCCCAAATTAATGATGATGCTGATGATAATGGTTAACATTCATGGACCAGCCACTGTCCTAGGGGGTTCATTAACACATTTAATCATCACAACAACCCTATGAGGGGTTAAGCGCTATTCATATTCCTGGAATTTTACGAACAAGGAAACTGAGAAGCAAAGAGGTTAAGTAACTGGGCATATTCACAGAGTAAATGACAGGATGACAGGACAACAGGTCAGGCTCTCCACGCACATGCCCCACACACCACCAGCACGCACTCCCACACCTCACTCTTCACTCTAGCTTTGGTCTCCTTCACATCAGCGCCCTCCCCAGAGCACAGGCAAGCTAGGCCTGGTTCCCTGTTACGATGCACAGAGCACAGTGGCCCACAGCCTGCACTCTGGGCCAACTCCTTGGGTTTGAAGCTTGCTCCTCCCATGTGGTGAGCTTGGAGAAGTTACCCTCTCTGCCTATTTCACTGGCTGTAAAATGAGGATAATAGCTGTATCCACCTACCTCATAGGGTGGTTGTGAAGATTAAACAGGTTAATATGCATAAGTGTGCCTGATACACATCATGTGCCCAATGAATATTACCTTATTATCTTGAAGCCTTCTAATGTCTGGAGGGGAACAAAGAAATATATGGGAAAGAGAAGAGAGGGAAGAAAGAATTCGGCAACAACAGCCTGCGAATTCTGTAACCGTTTCTCCAGTAAAAATTCACAAGGGTCCCTGTGCCATTCTCACCTCTGCTGGGGAAGCACATGCTCATGAAGCCTCTGTGTGTGCCCGAATGGGGCCATGGGAAGCTCCCCACTCTGGGTCTCGGGAACATGGTTGATGAAAGCAGATGGTGTTGACTCAGGCCCACCACCCTCTGACTCACAACTGCCCGATGTAAGCAGAAATCTGTGTCAAAGTACAGAGACTCAGGTGTCTTTGCTGCTGTAAAGAGGCAGATCGGGGCGAGACTTACTAGATTTAGTGTTCTGCTTACACAGGTGCAAGGACAAAAAGAAAAACGGCTACTATTACATACAATGAAGGCTGTGTCTAGAGCCTTAAGAACATCTAGCTACTTGGAGGAAATGCGAGACTATATTTTATTAAGATTACTATTGCTGTTAGAGGTAGATAACACAGCCAAAAAAAAAAAAAAAAATCAGAGAATGCCAAGCTTATGGGGCAAGAAGGATCAGACCAGAAGAAGGAAGCCGAAGGATGTGGAAATGTGGCATTGGCTTGATGAAGAAAGTAAATGCTTCCTAGTGGAAAGGAGTCAATGCTTTGCCTCTTTCCTGTATCCGATACTGGCCTCCCTCACTTCCAAAGAAACCCAAACAAAACAAAACAATCCCAGAATCAGATCCAAGTGGGTAAAGCTCTGTCATCAGATGAGCCAACCAGATAGTTAACCCGACATGATTTTCTCCGACACCCACTCAAAGCTCTTGGTAATCACACTTTTCCTCTAAGTATAATCGGGAGGAAATTTGTGCAGCTCCGAGATGCAGTTTTTGTGCTGCTCTAGCTTGTGTTTCAGATCCGCACAGCTGTGAGAAACCACACAATGAAGATGCAAGGGTTTACCTTTTTTCTGTCCTTGATGTTTAACAATATATAGTGCAGCCTTTAAAACTGTGCTTTTAACCAATTTTGTAATGAGAGATAAATACAAAACATGAAAGCAACAGAAAAATCAAATTAACCTCTCATCCTGCCATGTAACAAATTATCTCTTTTTAGCTGTATTGTTGCTTGTGCTTTTTTTTTAAAACAAACCTATAGTCAATATTTATAAAGTTGAGCTCAACTTTTTTTTTTTTTTTTTTTTTTTGAGGCAGGGTCTCACTTTAATGCCCAGGCTGGAGTGCAGTGGCATGACCTCAGCTCACTGCAACCTCCGCCTCCCGGGCTCAAGCAATCCTTGTGCCTCAGCCTCCCAAAGTGCTGGGATTACAGGTGTGTGCCACCATACCCAGCTAATTTTTTGTATTTTTTTTAGTAGAGACTTCATCATGTTGCCCAGGCTGGTCTCGAACTCCTGAGCTCAGGCAATCCGCCCGCCTCAGCCTCCCAAAGTGCTGGGATTACAGGCGTGAACCACCACGCCCAGCCTGAGCTCAACTATTTTTCATTTAGCATTATAGCAGGTCCTCAAAAAAGTGTCATTTTGATCAACATGGTTTTGTTATAATGTTGATGAGATTTTAAAAAATTGATTCCCAGCCGGGGCCACTGTCTGTGTGGTTTGCAAGTTCTCCCCATGTCTGTGTGGGCTTTCCCTGGGAATTCTGGTTTCCTTCCACATCCCAAAGACGTGTGTTGTACATGTTGGCGTGTCTCACGGTCCAGATCTGAGCGACTGTGTGTGTGTGAGTGTGTGGGCCCTATGGTGGAACGGCGTCCTGTCCAAGGTTGGGTACCACCTTGTGCCTTGAGTTTCTGGGGATAGGCTCTGCCTACCTCCCACCCTGAAGTGGGAATAAGCTGGTTGGGTAATAAATGAATACAAATTACAGGAAAATAAAAATGTGTAAGGTAGGGAATAATCCTACAGATACACGACAATAAACGATGCAGTGGGAAAGTGCTCAAGGAGCCACCACATTTGTTACTGCTCGTTTTTCAACTGCATGGTGGAAGGAGGGCTCCTGACAGTTTTCTCATCGCAAACACTTATTCCTTGACTTATCCACCACGTGACTGCTGTCACTCACTGATTCACCAAAAACTGGGTAAAAAATTATCTTACTTGTTTTTATTAATCTTTCTGAAATGCATGTATAGCTCACAGTTATTTCCATTTTTAATAGAAGTGTTTTGGGTCTTAATCTAGAAATGTGGTGATGTTTTCCTGACTAGAAATAGTCGTAGGAATTTATTTCTGTATTTACATCAATTAGCCCTTCGTTAAACTGGTTTCACTATCCATCGTTTCACTTAAAGGCACAGTTTCCAAGAACTTGTCAATATCAACCTTTCTACTTGTTTTTTTAACACACAAATTTATCATTCTTGGCCATGCACAGTGGCTCAGGCCTGTAATCCCAGCACTTTAGGAGACCAAGGTGGGCAGATCACTTGATCCCAGGAGTTCGAGACCAGCCTGGGCAACATAGCGAAACACCATCTCTACAAAAAATATTTAAAAATTAGCAGGGCGTGGTGGTGTGCACCTGAAGTCCCAGCTACTCTGGAGGCTGAGGTGGGAGGATCACTTGAGCCCAGGAGGCAGGAGTTGCAGTGAGATGAGATTGTGTCACTGCACTCCAGCCTGGGTGACAAAGTGAGACTCTGTCTAAGAAAAAAAAAACAAAAAACAACAACAACTATCATTCTCAGCCGGACGCAGTGGCTCACATCTACAATCCCAGCACTTTGGGAGGCCAAGGTGGGTGGATCACCTGAGGTAAGAAGTACAAGACCAGCCTGGTCAACATGGTGAAACTCCGTCTCTACTGAAAATACAAAAATTAGCCGGGCATGGTGGCAAGTGCCTGTAATCCCAGCTACTCAGGAGGCTGAGGCAGGAGAATCGCTTGAACCCGGGAGGCAGAGGTTGCAGTGAGCCAAGATCGTGCCACTACACTCCAGCCTGGGGGACAAGAGTGAGACTTTGTCTCAAAAAAAAAAAAATCATTCTTAATAGTAATATTATAGTTCATTTTACACCATAATTTTGGGGGTTTTTTCTGAGACACGGTCTTGCTCTGTTGCCCAGGCTGGAGTGCAGTGATACCCTCAGCTCACTGTAGCCTCGACCTTCTGGGCTCAAGAGATCTTCCCACCTCAGCCTCCTGAGTAGCTAGAACTACAGGTGCATGCCACCGTGCCCAGCCAATTTTTTAAAAAAATTTTGTAGACATGGGGTCTTGCCATGTTGCCCAGGCTAGTCTCAAAACTCCTGGGCTCAAGTGATCCTCCCACCTCAGCCTTTCAAAGTGTTGGGATTACAGGTGTAAGCCACCATGCCAGACCATAGTTTGTTTTTAATTTTTTAAAATAATTTTTAGGGTTTTTTTTTTCCATTTTTCTTTCTTTGTTTCTCCAGGATGTAGTCTCAAACATATACTAGCTCAAAAGATATGATGTTTCATGGTTTATTACACTTTTCCAGTTGCTTTCCAGAAATATTGTACTAATTTATGTTAGTATGAGGATATAAATTTCTCAAAAGCCTTGCCAGGTTTTGATTTTATAATTATAATTTGCCAGTTTAACGGCATTGCATGGTTTTGTGTTTTAACTTCTTATAATTACTAAGGAGGCTGAGTCCTTTTTCAAGGATTTGTTTTCTAGTTGTAATGTCGCTTATGTGAAGAACATGTTCAGATTTTTTTTGCCTATTAATGCAGTAGAAATAGTATTGCCCTTGTGGATTTAATTCCATTCTCTAGATATTCAGGATGTTAATTTTTTTTCATTCATGCTATTGATCACAATTTTCCTTCTAAGTCACTTTGACTAAAGAAAGTTTTGCTCAATGGATGCAGCTCCCACTCAGGCAGATCATCAATCCAGCCGAGCTTCCTGCTGCCCCATTTTCTGGTGGCTGCACACTGTAATCCCCTCATCAATTTTCCTGAAGACAGCCTGATTTTTAAGTTCCCCAGCTCCCTAATGAACTGTATTCCCAATTTGTCAAATATACCCAGCAATTATTCAATTTTGTATCATGTGCTACTGGAAAAAAAATCAGGGATACTATTTTCATGCTTGCCTTTCTGGCCATCTCTGATTTATATTGTGCCTTTCTGTTAAGACAGAGTTTCATGTCGTGATCTGAAAGCATTTTACAACCACTGGATCAAACTATGAAAAGAGAAGAAACCAACGTCAAGTTGATATCAATGGCACAATGAGTTAGGAGGGCTGGGGGGCAAAAAAGGTCATGGATAAGATTAAACAAATCTAAACAAAACTTAAGTATTTGAAACACATTACAGATTGGACCTGAGGCCAATCTAATTAGCTAAAAAAAAAAAAATCCACTATCTAGAATTATATCTACCTTTTGCATGCATCACCCAAATTGTAAAACTACAACAAAAAATAAGAGCCATACAAAATACTTAATAAACGTATTCTGTAAGCATCATATAAAATACTTGGTAAAAAAAAAAGAACCAAAAGATTTCTACCTTAAAAAAAGTTATCACAGCCGGGCCCAGTGGCTCACGCCTGTAGTCCCAGTATTTTGGGAGGCCTACGCGGGTGGATCACAAGGTCAAGAGATGGAGACTGACCATCCTGGCCGACATAGTGAAACCCCGACTATGGTCTCTGGAGAGGATCCTGGTAGACCGTAGAGAAGCTACACCCAACAGCTACATATCCAACTGGTGAGAGAGAACATTTCTCCATTGTAGCAGATACAACTACATGGCAGTTCCAAGTTATAAATGCCAATTGGCTCCTATTAGTATTACAGTTGGCACTTGTTGAGTACTTAGGATATGCTGTGACCCAAAAAAGCACTTTCTATGTCTTATCTCATTTGATCTTCACCAATCCCATTTTACAGATGAGGCAAAATGAAGTTTAGAAATTTGGCCAAGATCACCCAGTTAGTAATAACAGAGGTGAGGACTGACACTACAACATATGGCCTCTCAGAGGATGGGCTAATGTTTTGATGATTTGTAGCAAATTGTAATTTTTTCCACAAGTGTGCTATTTTTAAATATCATTAAAAAATAATCATCTTACCCCTATTAGTTGTGAGTTGACTGTTATTTGGGGCCAAAGGCAAAAAGCCTCAATCTGCGATTTTCCAGGCAAATAGCACTAAGTACCTGTTCTTGTTCTTGCTGATTCTTCTACATGCAAATCATTTCCCTCTCAACACTGGTAAGACATTTGTAGTCACGCCAGGAGAAGGCAGTGGGGATGTGAAAGGTGGAGGTCCTGGCCTGGAAGCTGAGAGGGCTCTATTTTAGCTCCATTTCCACCACAAACTCAACTCTCGGGATCATAGGTTCCTCACGAGCAAATGGAAACCAGTGGATGATACGGTTTCTGACATCCCCTCCAGCTTTAAATTTCCAGCAATTTATGAAGCCTGATAATGCCCACGTACTGGTGCCAGCGGTGTGGGCGCAGCACCCCCTGCCGGTGGCCTCCCTGCACTGCCCTGGAAGGAGGTCGTGGCTGGTAGAGCCGCACTCCGCCTGTTGGTCCTCTGCGGGGGTGGCCCAGGCCAGGGCACAGGCTTCCACGCACACCAAACTCACCCCAACCCTGTTCTAAAGTATCTATTACCATGTGTGTGCTGAAAGAAATGCACTAGGATTCAGATGGGCCAAGGCTTGTAAGAAGACAAGAGGATTACAGTACATAGAGTTAGACACGCCTGGACAGCCTTCTACTGCTTTAGCCATGTTGATCATGAAAAGCCACAATGAAAACTTAATAATTTTTTTAGCACAGAGTACTCTCTTAAAGAGAGGCATATATCTGTTCTCTGAAAGTAGAAAATAAATTCTTCCTTGGACTTGATGTGTTTAAAATCTAAAGTGAGCGCAGGTCCCGACCCCTCTCCATCCCCACCACGTGCTTATCTGCTTCAACAATCTGCAGCCTGAGCCTGCTCACCTGTATCGGCTCAACACCAGCCCCGGGCACTTCATGTTTCAGCAATCTGACCTGCCCTTCCAATATCACCAGCCTCCAATGCCATTCCTGCTGGGGGCATCTGATGGGAAACACAGGTCCTTTCAACTTAAACTCGAGATAAACACACATAAAGCACCCACCCCCTAAGGACTTTAGCAATTATTTTTAAAATGAAAAACCTAAGCTTTGAATGTAGAGCCCAAAGCAGAGCAGAGACATAGAGGAAATAATCAACTTGATTCCCTTGCTTCTGTCACTCTTTCAAAAACCTGGAACCTGAAGGCAAGGTTGTTTTGCCAGCACCCAGCACCTTGCTTGCTGTTGATCACCTTCCCTAGGAGCACAAATATCAGAGGGGAGAAAGGATGGGAGTGCAAGGTTTGTCCGCTGGGGCAGGTGGACGGGGAGGATCTCAGGCTGGGTTTGGGCATTACGGAGCAGTATCAGGCTAACATCTTATAGTGTGGCTTTAGCGAGGCCCCAAGGGGGAAACCAATCTATAGTGAAGTTCATTTTCACAATAAGCTTTGGAGGGTGTCATTCACCCAACTCAGACAGACATATTGACTTACTCATAACTTCATTAATGAAAGCACCTGCCTGACCTGGAACCCTATTCTGTAAACCAAGGACTCCCAGTTCCCAATCTGTGCTGTCCCCTGGAGTGCTTCTCCAAGGTCAGTCACAGTTGGCTCTACTTTCTCTCCTCCCTCCTCTCAACTTCTGAAACTTTCTTTTCTCTTCCTTCTACCCTTCCAAATGTAAGCAAAATGTAAACCAATGTAGAGATAACTTTTAATTCTTCCCCTAATCCTTTACCCCAAATCTGCTCAGAAAAAGTCTAGAACCAGAACTGATAGAGGCAGAATTCTGTGTTGTAAACTACAGGGGAGGGTGAAAGACTTAAGACTAAGGTGGAGTCTCTTTTCCCAATTCTTTATTTCTTTATCTTTTGAGACAGGGTCTCTGTCACCCAGGCGGGAGTGCAGTGGTGCAGCCTCTGCCTTCCAGGCCCCAGGCCCAAGTGATCCTCCCACCTCAACCTCCCAAGTAGTTGGGACTACAGGTGTGTGCCAGCTAATTTTTTTTTTTTTTTTTTTTTTTTTTTTTTTTTTTTTTTTTTTGTAGAGATAGAGTTTTGCCATGTTGCCTAGGCTGGTCTCAAACTCCTGGGACCAAGCAATCTGCCTGCCTTGGCTTCCAAAGTGCTGGAATTACAGGCATGAACAACTGCGCCCAGCCTCTTTTCCCACTTCTTATAAATAGGCTGGTCTTGTGGTTTTGTTTGGCTGATAGACTGTATGAAAGTGATGCTGTGTGACTTTCAGAGCCTGGGCCTTGAGAGGCCTTGAAGCTTGCACGTTGGTCCCTTGAAACACTGCCATGCTTGTTCTGAAAGGAAACCATTGTTGCCTACCAGGGAATGAGAAAGAAAACCAAGGCGCCCAACCAACAGTCAGTGCCAACCCCCAGCCGTGTGAGTGACGGCAGCTGCGCCAGCCAGACTAGGTGAGACCAGCAGAGAAGCTGACCAGCCAGCAAAGAATCATGAGAAATAGTCTATCAATGTTGTTTTAAACCACTCCACATTTCTGGCTGGTAGGCAACAAGAGAGAACTAAAACACACACTTTTGCCTTTTTCTCTATTGTTTATGGAATGAGATATTAGAATGGGACTCTTTCTGCCTCCATTTCAATTGAGGCACCAATACGATAGATATCAGATACCCACATGACTGTGAAACAGACCCCCTTACACAGAATTCACAAAGGAAATTATTGAGACCTGGCTCCGTCACTCTTGGATGCCTCCTCCAGATCAAGGATATGAAAAGTGGTCAGAGTGTGGGGAGTTGGGGGCAGATAGGCGAAGAGCTTTTGTTGGGGGAGCCGTTAATGAGCTGTAGTGTCCCCCTTAAAATTCCCCAAAGAAAGATGGGTGCGCCTGTAGTCCCAGCTACTCGGGAGGCTGAGGTGGGAGAATGGCATGAACCCGGGAGGCGGAGCTTGCAGTGAGCCAAGATCACACCACTGCACTCCAGCCTGGGTGACAGAGCGAGACTCCATCTCAAAGAAAAAAAAAAGAAAGATGGGCAAGAGTTGTATCTTCTTCATTCCAAGTCCAGTCAGGCTGCTTGTGTGGACCACTTGGAGAGCTTTAAAGCAGTTTCACTACAGCTGGAACCAGCAGACATACAGGTCCCAGAGGCATGCCTGTGACACCCAGAGTGGGCCATGACAGCAGGACAGAGGGGCATGCGGGAGCTAGGCCTTTCTGGGTTTTCTTGAGTGTGCCGTGGGGACCAAAGGTGGCCACTCAGAACAGAGAGCTTGTGTGAGGTCAGACTGGGTCCTGTCTCACAGGGCCACCTACTGGAGGGGCAGAGACCCCAGCAGCAAGAAATTAGAGGTGGGCACAGGATTGCTGGGGTCTTAGAATAAATCCCCAGAGACCACCTGAAATAAAGATGCATCTTTCTGGCCGGGCATGGTGCCTTGCACCTGTAATCCCAGCACTTTGGGAGGCCAAGGTGGGTGGATCACTTGAGGCCAGGAGTTCGAGAACAGCCTGGCCAACATGGTGAAACCACACCTCTACTAAAAATGCAAAAATCGGCTGGGTGTGCTGGCTCATGCCTGTAATCCCAGCTACTCAGGTGGCTGAGGCTTGAGAATCGCTTGAACCTGAGAGGCAGAGGTTGCCGTGAGCCGAGATTGTGCCACTGCACTCCAGTGAGACTCTGTCTCAAAACAAAACAAAACAAAACACAAAACAAACAAACAAACAAAAAAACATGCAACACGCATCTTTATATGTCCAGACAATCACAGGCGAGAGATCACCAATGATGGGGGTAGCTGAAGAACCCACCACAATGTCCAACATGTCAAACGCCGGCCGGGCTCAGGGAGTGGAAAGCCAACCTTTCTAGTTCCCTTATCCCTAACTCTCTACCTACCTGAATCCTGGGGATTCAGAAACTAGCTAGCACACTGAGAATGTGTAAGGAGAGAAACATGCATAAACAGAGAGAAGCTACAGAGAGCCTCCCACCTAGCCCCCAGCCCTTCCCACTGAGACTCCCAGTTGGATCCAGGCCTGAGATGAGAAACGGGATGATAAACATTAAATCAAGTTCAAAGGTTGGATTATCAGCTTGGGCTGGTCATTCTAATTTCTGAACTGAGACTGAGCTTATAACTTAGAGTGACAGGAGGATAGTTTACTTCCTAAAAATGAGTTGAGCCAGGCTCAATGGCTCACACCTGCACTCCCAGCACTTTGGGAGGCCGAGGTGGGAGGACTGCTTGAAGTCAGGGGTTCAAGACCAGCCTGGGCAACACAGTGAGATGCCCGTATCTACAAAAATTAAAAAATAAAAATTAGTGGGGTATAGTGGCTCAGACCTGTAGTCCCAGCTACTCAGAAGGGTGAGGCAGGAGGATCTCTCAAGCCCAGGAGGTCAAGGCTGCAGTGAGCTGTGATTATGCCACTGCATTCCAGCCTATTAAAGTATAAAAGGGCAACAGGAAACAAGTTTTTTATATATATATAGTTTTTAGATATGTCTCAATCTGTCACCCAGGCTGGAGTGCAGTGGTGCAATCATGGGCTCACCGCAACTTCTACCTCCCAGGCTTGAGAGACCCTCCCACCTCAGCCTCCCAAGTAGCTGGGACTACAGGCACGTGCCACCATGCCTGGCTAATTTTTTAATTTTTATGTAGAGACAGGGTCTCACTATGTTGCCCAGGCTGGTCTTGAACTCCTAGCCTCAAGCAATACCCCGCCTTGGTCTCCCAAAGTGCTGAGATTACAGGCATGACCACACCCGGCCACTAACTTCTTTGTTGTTGTTGTCATTGTTGAGACAAGGTCTGGCTCTGTGACCCAAGCTGGGTTGCAGTGGCACCACCTCGGCTCACTGCAACACTCCCAGGTTCAAGCCATCTTCCCACTTCAGCCTCCTGAGTAGCTGCAACTACAGGCACGCACCATCACACCTGGCTAATTTTTCTATTTTTAGTAGAGATGGGGTCTCTCCATGTTGCCCAGGCTGGTCTTAAAGTTCTAAGCTCAACTGATCCGCCTGCCTCAGCCTCCCAAATTGCTGAGATTACAGGTGTGAGCCATGGCGCCTGGCTGAAAAAAGTTATATCTTGATTACATCAATAATTGTATTTGTTGACCATGATAGTTACATTTATTTTGTCTGTTTGTAATTTATCCCAAATATGTTTTAAAAGACAAAACAAAATGTTTTCATTGTGCAGTCTGTTCCCCAGACAGTTACCCATAATTCTTTTTACTGATATTATCCTCCCACTCATACATACTAGGAAGGTTTAATAACTTCTCCAATCACCTGATTACATTTACTCGGGTACAAAAAGTCCCTAACTGCTCATCATTTAGGACACAGCAGTTACTAAGGCCTTGAAGTTGGAAATAGGTTTCCCCAGGCACTTAAGGCCTTGGCAAGCTGTATCCCCACGACCATGGGAAGAGGTCAGTACAGGTACCTGTTGGCTTAAAGCCAGTCTCACTTGTCTGGAATGCCCAACTTCATTCTGGCCGCCTGCCTAAGGGCTTTCATAGACTGAAATCTGTAGGTGAGTTTTCAGACTTCATGCCGGGAAGTTGAAATCTGATAGAGAAGATACGTTGGCAGAACTTATGTCTGAACTTCCAGCAAGCAAATTTTTATAAATAAAAGATGTAATCAATTATTTAGCATAACCAAACATGCTTGAAGAATTTAGGTATCACTTGCTAGTTCTCGAGAAGTTAATGCATAATCATAGAGATGCATAATGCATGAAGACATGGCCCCACTAGATACCATCTTAGGAAAGAGACTGGCTGGAGTGAGAGGGAAAGGGATTGCATTTCAATCAATTATTTGGAGGTGATGTGTTACATTTATTCATGCAGTATAATAAAGCTGAGGTGGGAAAGTAACACCAATTTCTATTCTGTAGAAAGATATGTGAGTAAACGAGGACAGGGAGAAAAAACAGGGATATTGAGCCCTATTTCTGGCTACGGAGCAAATGCTAAGTTCTGTAGTCATTTAAATCATGCTCCCACAGTCAGTCCTCAGGGCTAGGATTCACCACCCCAGGAAGAAATCTTGCAAGCTATCCTACAAAAGATGTCACAGGGTGGACCTTGACAAAATCTTCAAGGTCCTCACAGTCCTTAGCCTCAGTGGCAATGATGTCTGATCAGGTGACTCCATTTCTCAAGGAGCCATTTCTTGGGGAAGATTCACATTATCCAGCCTCACAGCCTAAACTAGAGAGATGGTTTTCAAATTCACCAGGAGACTCAAAAGTCCATGTAACCAATGCATTATTACCCTGCAGGCAGTCCTCAGTGCGAGGCCAAATCCTAAGCACTGACTTGCTGGGTGAGCATGGCTCAGAACAAGGAGAGACATGAATGGAATGTTTCAGGCACTAGACAAAGGCAGGCTGATGTGTCCATCTCACAACAGAGAGGGTCTCACCCAATGTGTGTTTTCTCCCAACTTTAAGTTCAGGGGTACATGTGTAGGATGTGCAGGTTTGTTACATAGTTAAAATGTGTGCCATGGTGGTCTGCTGCACAGATCATCACCTAAGTATTAAGACCAGCACCCATTAGCTATCCTTCCCGATCCTCTCCCTCCTCCCACTCCTGCCCAATGATTTTTAAACTTTGTGTTGGTACCCATTATAAAGCGGTGAGATCATTTCATGAATCACACCCAGATACCATTTTTAAAATTAAAAGTATAGAGTAGAATAGAAAGTATCAGAGAATACGGCATATCACTGAGGTAGGCAAGAGGCAGTACAGAGTGGTGGTTAAAAGACTGGACACTAAATGCGGGCTAAATAGAGTCAAATTCTCACTTTGCCAAATACTGGCCATATCACCTTGGGCAAGTTATTGAATCTCTCCATGCTTCAGTTTCTTTGTTTGCAAAATGGCAAAAAGTATAGTACCCGTCTCCTAGGGTTGTTCTAAAAATTAAATGACTTAATATCTATAAAGGGTGTAGAGCAGTGCCTGGCTCACAATAAGTGCTATATGAGTTTTCATTTTTCTTAAAAATTGCTTTATGAAACTGTTACCCACAGTCCAAAATACCAGAACTGAGATGCTATGACAACTGGAGTCACACATGCTGAGCAGTACAGGAGAGAAAGTGGAGGACTGAAAGGTTTCCAGTGTCACTGAATTAAAAAATTATGGAAGCAATACCAGATTGCAGGAAAACGGGAACCAGAGGAAAATATTCAAAAGGACATCCCAGATGACCAGGCCAGAGCCCTTTTAGGCTGAGGAGTGGTTTTCAGCCAATTAAGAGGAAAAGTGTTTTTGATGAGATGAGACGCCATAAATATGTCTTTCCCAGAGAGAATTCTCATTGTCTGATGTACACTTTGCCTTTTTTTCTCTCTTTGGCTTTCATCTGAGACCATGATGACATATTTTTGTCCTCTAGTTAAACCTTAATTTTCTCTCTTCAGATCAATCAGGTCCTTGTCTTAATTTCTTGAAGCGTATCAGCTGCACCAATTGATTATTGCATCCCATACCACAAGCCCTTCCTTCAGATATTTTTCTCTATTCCACAGAAGTCTGGACAAACAAAAGGTGACTGATAAGGTAGAGGCAAGAGACTAAAGGTTCTGAAGACATTTGAAAAAGATATGATAAAGTAAATGGAAAGAGTCAATATCCAAGCAGAAGTAACACTGATGCGAGAAAGAGCAAAGGAGGTGCTGAGTAGAGAAAAGCGGGGTCCCTGGCAAGGGCTCCACCCTCAGGCCTGTGCCCCACGGACCCAAGTGAGAACAGGCACTCCTGTTCTTACACCCAAAAGTTGCATTTTCCAAGACCACTCTGGCCTGCCACACCCCCAATCCTGTGCCCATATAAACCCGAGACCTTAAGTGGACACAGACACAAGAGGCTGGGCATCAAGAGGAACAGAGGAAGACACCAACAGATACCAGCAGACCAACAACGGCAGAATAACACAGGTGCCAAGGAGAGTTTGGCCGGGGGCAGCCCGACTCCAGGGAAGACCACCTTCCCACTCCATCTCCTGCTTCTGGCTCCCCATCCGTCTCGCTGTCCATCACTCCTGTCACACTCCCTGTGAGGGGGAAAAGGGAACTCCCCCATTTCAATATTACTATAAAGATGTATATTGAGCACCTACTATGTACCAGGCACTGTGCTAAGCACTTTATAACCATACTTTCTACAATGACTCTGAAGGATCAATGATATTCTTTATAAATGCAAATGAGGAAACTGGCACTTGGGAAAGTTAAAGCCTGCCTCAGTCTCACAGCTAATAAATGTTAGAGCCAGCGCTCAGACTTAGACTCCTGGCTCCAAAGCTCATCTCTTTCTCTTACCCACTGCTACAAAGGTTTTAGAACAAGACCCATTGGGTCTAAATTCCAGCTCTACCACATATTAACTACTTAACTTCTCCAAACCTCACTTATGTCCTCTTACATAAAATGGGGGTGATAACAGTAGCTTCCTCACAGGATTTTGTGAAAATTAAATGAGATATTTATTAAGGTATTTAAAATTGTGGCTGGCACATAGTAAGTGATCAAATAGATACCAGCTGTTATTTTTGTTATGCCATCCCTTGCAAGGCTTCCTATAATTGCAAACATTATGGATTACAATCAGCAGACCAGGCAGTCATCAATACACCATTGGCCAACTGTCTTTGCACTTCTCTTTCTAAAAAGGATTTCCCATAGTACTTCATTCCTGCCATTGGCACTAGGAGAAAACAAGAATCACAGAGGGCAAAAGCTTGGAAGAGTAGGGTTAAAACAAGGAAACCAGCAGCCACGGAAAGGCTGCAATTCAGACCTATGGAATCAGGAAGAGAGAGGAAGAGCTGATTTTTGAGACCACAGTTGAGCTATTCTCAAAAAGGACAAATTTAATCAACTGTGGAAGGCAGGAAGATTACTGCTGAGGAAAAAATGAATTACTTGGGGGATTTAAGTGAAAGCGTTTGTTCATGTTGCTGTATGAAGCAGTAGTCCCACAGAAGAGCAGAGGACTTAGGGCTGGGAGGAATTTAATCAGTTCCTTGAGCCCATTTTAACCTAAAAGAGAATCAATTAATTTCAAGTCTTAAATGGGAACTAGAATCTCGACAGAGTCAAAGCAGGGATAGGGAAACGATGGAAAGGGCCCATCCACTGTCCAGAAACAAGAGGGAAACACTTGCCCCTGGGAGAAATGACAGGCTCAGGCCTAAGCGTGCCTCGACTTTGAGCAAGCACAGGGCACAGGGGAGACATGGGGGAGGGGACACTCCAAAGAACCTTCATTATTTCTACCCAGTGTTTCTTCGGACCAGCTGGATGAGGACATCACATTCAGCTGTGTTTATTTCTACTTAGCCAAGCCAAGCATGCCAGGATTTTAAATGTAAGTTTAAATAATCAATGGGCAATGGTGTTTAGTCTTAACACCTGCCCAGCTGAGACTTAACACATCTGCTGCAATCCCTGAGGCACAAGGGCAAAAAAGTTGCAAAGCATCTTTATTACTCCAGAAAAGTAGAATTAAAGAGTATGTTCTTAAGTCTGCAGATGGTTACCCACCATGGATGGTCCTAAACAACCCTGAGGCCCAAGAAACGGTACAAGTGAGTTTACAGAAGTTAGGGGAAGAAGAAAACAAAATGGGGAGAAACGAATAATTCAGTTTGCTACATTGATCAGGAGACTGCAGAACTGGTCCGGTTTAGTGGGGCATCCAGTCACGTACTCTGAACTTCAGTGGAAAAGGCCAGGGGAAGAAGACAGCAGTGGCTCTATCTTTGTCACCACCATTACCAATGAGTATTCTTCACCACAGTGCGTGAGTCCCTGAATGACACCACGTTCAAGCAGCTTACAGTGTACTGTGGGGGAGGAAAAGATCACCTCCGCCGCCCCTGAGCTCTCACGGGGGCAATTCATCTAGGTCTGGGAACCAGCCTGACACAGGGCAGGTGAACGAGAAAAGCATACAAGTTTTTATTAGTTTTACTTGTACATGAGGCTCTTCACAAGACAGCAAAGTCCAAAGAAGTGGCCAAGGCAAGCTAGTTTTATACTTCTGAGACAAAGAATGATACATTTGTGAAGAAATGACAAGGGGCTCTGGATAGAGACAGTAAGCTCTAGGGAGTCACTAGGAGCTATATGGAGGGTGTAGAGCTAGTGGAATACAGGGGTTACTTCAGAAAGTCTATTTATTCAGGCCTGTTGCAACACCAAATCCCAGTCCCAGGTGATTAGGAATAGTCTCTCACCCTGGCAGGGAAAAGGTACCCCTCCCAAAAGAATCTTTATGGCTACAGGCAGGAAAATATAGGCCAGCTAGCCTTTTCTTAAAAACTACAATTTCTCCAATGTTTTTAGATCAAAATAATGAATACACCAAATGGGATATTTGGAGGTGACACATCCTTCACTCCTTTACTATTTAAGAAGTAAAACATTTACATAAATAGAAAAGTAAACAACAACACAAGTTGGGCCAAATGGGCAATGTTCCTTCTTAGAAACAGCTTAGTGTCTTCATATTACAAAAACACACACCCCACTTGGTGGACAGAAACCATATCATGATACTAGACTCAGAGAAATAGTCTCAAATGCCAACATTATACAACTTCACTCTAAATCATCCAACTATTTCACAGATTCAATTGAAGGACAGTTGTGATACTAACACATTAGAAATCATTGCCTTAGAGTCATTAAAGAACTATATGCTGTTTAAAGCTGTCAACTTTAGTCTCATGCTGATTTGGGAGTTACTTATCTGAAAGGACTTTAGGCTTTATACCCCAAGCACGTTTTATATTTATTTCAGAGGCAATGTTAAGTATAATGGCTAAGAGTAGGAACTCTGGAATCAGACTTCATGGGTTCAAATCCCAGCTCTACATTTACTAGCTGTATAACTGTAGCAAGTTACTTCCCTGTGCCTTGATTTCCTTATTGAGAAAAGTGGGAATATTAAGAGGATTTACTGTGAACAATTGTAGTGGGTATTATACAAAATAGTCCATAAAGTACACAACTCAAGAGATTGCATGCAGTCTGCCCACAAAAATATTTGCTTTCATTAATATTATCAAGTAAGCACGCTGAGAGCCAGAGTTGGCATGGGATGGCCATTGGGAGGACCGGGGCACTTACAGACATGTTTTCCCACGTTGATAATTTTGAGATCCATCTCCCCATCCTCTGTGTTTAAAGTAAATGAGTGAACAGACTGAGGACGAGGAGGAGCTGCCTACACCCTGCAGGAGTAACACAGGACCAAACACTCTCTCCAAAACATCTGTGTAACAATGACTTCTTCACACATGCAAGCGGTAAAGGGAATAAAAAGACATTCAAAATTAGAAGCAAATAAGCACACTGTGTAAAGATTAAGAATGTAATGGTGGCCGGGTGTGGTGGCTTCCACCTGTAATCCCAGCACTTTGGGAGACCAAGGCGGGTGGATCACAAGGTCAGGAGTTTGAGACCAGCCTGACCAACATGGTGAAACCCCATCTCTACTAAAAACACAAAAATTAGCCGGGCGTGGTGGCATGTGCCTGTAATCCCAGCTACTCAGGAGGCTGAGGCAGGAGAATTGCTGGAATCCAGGAGGCAGAGGTTGCAGTGAGCCAAGACTGCGCCACGGCACTCCAGCCTGGGCAACAGAGCGAGACTCTGTCTAAAAAAAAAAAGAAGAAAGAATGTAATGGTGACAATGACTGTAAGTGTTCACCCAGGCTAATAAAATTACTTCCAGAAAAATGTCCTTAAAGATCCAGGGAAGTCATAGAGAGTCTTTTGAGTCCTTGAGAATACGGCTTTACTTTTGCCAGCCGGAAGAGAGCTGCTTGTAGCAAAAAAAAAAGTGAAACCAAAAGGCAGTTCATTATGTCTGTCTAAAAGAAAGCACTGTAGGAGAAGACGAAGCTCTGACAAAATGGTCTGCTATGTGGACAGGTAGGGAGGGCTCAGAAGTCCATTTTACATGTAGTGAATCTCATGTTTAAGACCAAAGTGAAATTGTTTGCCAAGGGCTCTCTAGCACAGAGTTCCTCTAAACCTTGGGCAGCAAACGCCAAAGAACTTGTCTTTCCCAGAGGTCCCTGACTAGTGAAACATTCAGCAAGTCAGCCCAGGCTAGGCTGGTTTCTTGGTTATATGCTCTCAGATCCGTGTTCCCTCCTCTCACAGCACTTATATATTAACCTCTGTGACTATGTCTTCCTCCCCAGTCTTCAAATTTCATGAGAACAAGGTCTGTTTTTGTTTTCCAGGATATCTCCAGAGCTTCACAAAGAGCTGTGTAAACCCATCATAAAGCATACAATAAGCCCATAATAAATATCAGAGGAATAAATAAATGAACAAAATCAACAAATGTGTGACAAAGAACAGGAGTTTTTCATTTAACTTGTATTTTAGAGACAGAGTCTCACTCTATCGCTCAGGCTGGAGTGCAGTGGTGTGATCATAGCTCACTGCAGCCTCTAACTCCTGGCCTCAAGCAATCCTCTCACATCAGCCTCCTTAGTAGCTGGGACTACAGGCATGCACCACCACACCCGGCTAAGAGAAGAGGAGTTTGAGGACTGACTACTTGCGTCCAACATTTCATGGGGACATTTACATTGGGCCTGCGTATTGATATTGCTTAAAATATGTTCTTTATGTTTCACTAAATCTTTAAATCTCTTAGGACTGAGAAAAGCCAAACCCTATGTACATCAGTTATGGAGGTAAGGTCCCTATATATGCTGTTTTCAAATTACAAATGTCTGTTTCAGAGCACAAGGATTAGTAACTTTAAAATATTTTGAATCTTTTACTTTTATTTATTTCGTTATTTATTTTTTGAGACGGAGTCTTGCTCTGTCACCAGGCTGGAGTTCACTGGCGTGATCTCGGCTCACTGCAACCTTTGACTACCTGGTTCAAGCAATTCTCCTGCCTCAGCCTCCCGAGTAGCTGGGATTACAGGCACGTGCCACCACGCCAAGCTAATTTTTGTATTTTTAGTAGAGACGGGGTTTCACCGTGTTGACCAGGCTGCTCTTGATCTCCTGACCTCGTGATCCGCCAGTCTCAGCCCCCCAAAGTGCTGGAATTACAGGCGTGAGCCACCGCACCCGGCCTCTTTTCTCTAGATTGGAAAATATCTTTGTTAGAAAAACATTCCTCTCCTTTAGACTACAAATTGGAAGAATTTCTAAAAATCGAACAGTGACAAAATCCTGGATTGTGGATTTCAGCAAGAAATACTGCCCTGTGAAAGACCTGCTTTAAAGCAAAAGAAATCCCCGTAAGTCTGTGGGCAGGAGAATCACTACCACAAGGCCTGAAGTATTTAACTTTAGTTAAATACAATTTTAAACCAGGAGAATCTGCTCATGTATGGGAATTTGTAGTTCTATAAGGATTAAGGAAAGCAGAAGGCAGAATACAAGCAATATCTCTCAAAGTTGACCTTGAATTTTTAAAAATTATTTATATATACATGCAGAATCAGGTAAGATCTTAACACTCCAAAGTGGTGTCTGTGGCTTTTAGTGAGGGGGAAGCGTGGGGACGTGGGAATAGGTGGGAAGAAGAG
Organism: Macaca mulatta; assembly: GCF_049350105.2. NCBI lineage: Eukaryota > Metazoa > Chordata > Mammalia > Primates > Cercopithecidae > Macaca > Macaca mulatta. Next base: position 51,037,009 of record NC_133410.1, on the reverse strand, counting down.
AGTCTTTTAAAAGCAGCCAGCTGAAATGTTCTGGCTGAGAAAGGCATCATTTTCTTCCTCTACTAGGTTAGGATGATTTGAAGGCCTGCATAAACCAAAAGCTGTCACTATAATTCACGGATAATTGGAGCAAATGGCTGCTTAGCTCCAGAATGAGATGGGGCTGAGGAGATGGAATCTTCCAGCCTTTGGGTTGTTCCAGGGAGCATGATCTTCACCTTAAATCCTAGCTGAATAAATTCTGCCCCTTTTCCTGTCTCCTCACCAAAACTGGACCTGGAGAAGCCTATGTATCTGTCTGCATGGAACCCTCACCCTGTGAGCACACACATCCACTCAGTTCTTCCGTGCTCTCCTCTTCCCCACTCTTCACACACACAGCTACATCTGTTTCCCTTTTTCTCCCTAAATAAACCTACTCCAGGGTTGAAAATGGATACAAATTGAACCCTACCCACCAAATACTGCATCACATTTTCCCAAAAATGACATCACTTTACCCCAGGGATAAAAGGGAGGTATCCTCTCTGCTACCATTAAAATATATCTTTTACTTAATTCCCTGCCCTCTGCTCACCAAGAAAACTCAGTAAGGAACCATATAATATCAGAACTGCAGGGACCTTAACGACCATCCAGGCTTTGGCTGTGCAGAGTGTGTTCTGGGGACCCGCACCATCAGCTTTGCCCAGGAGCACATTGGAAGAGAAGAATCTCCAGCCCCACTGAAAACCACAGGACTGGAGTCTGCATTTTAGCAAGATTCTATGTGATTCCTGTGCACATTCCAGTTTCAGAGACATGTGTCTAGGGAGCATGTCTCATCTGCTTCATGTGAGAATCACCTGGGGAGCTTTTACAGCCACCCAAGCCTCACCTGAGACCAAATTAATCCACATTCTCTAGATGTCGATGTGTGTTAAAAGCTCCCTGGGGTGGGGGTGGGAGGTTCTGTTTACGGCCAGAGTTGAGTGGCACTGCTCCTGTCCAACTAGCCCATTTTGCAAACAGCCTGAGTAACTAGCCCAAGGTGATGACACAAGCCAGTGGCAGGGCTGAATTTCAAGGCACAAAGCAGTGTGCCCCAGGGTCCTTCACGCGGGTGGACTCTGACAGTGGTAGTGTCCGTTTGCCACATCTGCCAGGAGTGTGGCTCTTTGTGGGCCGAGTCACCTGTGGGGAAGGGTTAGAATGTTCATAGGAGGTCACCCAAATCACTGTTTTTAAGCCCTTCTCTACTCCCAAAGAAGTCATTTAATTTGACCTGGAGGATAGCGTCAAAAAACTATGTAACCAATGATATTTCTGCCTGACCTGCCAAATGTGTATTAAATGCATCCATATTTGCCTCCCCGCTCAGCCATCTTCCCCCTTTCCCCTGACTCCAGTGTACAGGAAAAGCAGCCAGCACACACCCCCCTGACAGAAGTCTGTGAAAATCCAACTGAGAGGGATTAAAAGGCAGACAGGGTATATTCCATTTCCTTGAGGCCCTGGGAAAATGTCACATCCGAGGCTGAGCCAGTCCTGATGAGAAAGCCTCGCTGCTGCCAGCTGGGAGGGTTCAAGGTTTGCCAGGCAATGAAGACACTGTTTATGAAAAGCTTTAAATGTCCAGTACTCTGGCTCCTTAGGGTCCTCCCACAAGATAACGCAGTCTCTTGTCAAGTACAGACTCGCCCGAAAAGTGAGACCTGAGAAAGGGGCAAGGGTGCGGCATCTGTTCAAAGACAAGCTTCTTAGAGGCCCTGGCTTCTTATGTGGAGGAAAACTTATCTCCCGGTTTTGCAGGAGTTAAGAAGGGCAAAAGGGAATGACAGCGCAGGGAGAGAAAGCGGGAAATCAGAAGAGAAAGCAGAAGGGAGAGAAGAAAGTGAGAGAATGCAGGAGGAGAGAAATGTGCGGATATTAAAAATAAATTCAAAGGCCTTGCTTTTCCCCTCCTGGGTTTTCATGTCACAGAAAAGCAGCTAAATCCTCTAAGAAAGCTCAAATGCAAGGACTAGGAACGGGACAGCAGAGAGATGGAGGAGGGGTCCTTTCATCAAAATATTGAGGAATCTCAGTCTGTGCTCACTTGGCTGCCACAGGAGGGGGCTCTGGGTGGTCCTACGAGGGAGAGGGACTCCTTCCAGGCTCCCCCAGGACCCACCCTCCCCTCACCAGCAGCCCACCCTCCTAACCCGACAGGGAGGAAGCCGGATCAGTGTTGCCCTTTACAATTTCCACTCAGGCACTCTTCACATTTTGGAATGGCGTTTGCCAAGGGAGACATCTCAGCTCCTCTTCTATTTTCAGGTTCCCTCTTGCAGAGCGGATGGCATCAGTACTGAGCTCCAAGAAACAATTTAGAAGGGTGGTTGCTGGGAAGTGGGGGAACCCATGCCAATCTACAGACCTGCAGAGCCTGGGGATGAAGCTTTCATTTTTAACACTGGGATCTGTGAGGCTGACCTATATTTCATTTCTTCTATCGACAGAAGTGACAAGCCGCGAAGGCCAGGGCACAGAGCTGAGCCTCAGGAGTCTGAGGCTTTGAACACTTCACTCAGAGCAACAGAAGCAACAAGACACCAAGCCCCCACCACGGACAGAGACAGCGGCTAAAACAGAAGGTGCCAGAGTGCCTAGGCGAGGGGTGCAGGGTGCACTCGGGTAGACCAGATGGGAAGAACCCGATGTTAGTTTTACCTTTAGAACTTGGAAAGTCTATAGCCAGGTCAAACTATGCAACTAACAAGATGGGGGATGAGGATGGGGGTGGAGGTGGGTACAAATTGAAAGCCCAGGAAAGGAGAAAATGGGTAGGAGAATGTCGAGAAAATTCGGAGAGATGAAAGAAAGGGGCCAGGCATGGTGGCTCATGCCTGTAATCCCAGCACTTTGGGAGGCTGAGGTGGGCAAAGCACTTGAGGCCAGGAGTTTGAGACCAGCCTGGCCAACAAGGGAAAACCCAGTCTCTACTAAAAATACAAAAATTAACCAGGCGTGGTGGTACATGCCTGTAATTCCAGCTACTTGGGAGACTTAGGTGGGGGAATCATTTGAACCTGGGAGATGGAGGTTGCAGTGATCTGAGATCACACCACTGCACTCCAGCCTGGGTGACAGAGCCAAGACTCTGTCTCAAAAAACAAAAAAGAAAGAAAGAAAGTGGTGGTGTGGGTGTGGGGAGAGGGAATGTTGAATTTGCATATTTCAGTAGTGGAACCTGTCCAACACATCAGCGTCCCTTGGTCAAATAAGCAGAAAAGAAGGCAGCATTAAACAATGCACTCAAAAAGCGTGCCTTAACACCATCAGATAATGCTTTTCAAAATGTGTCTAGTCTCCACTATTATCATATTTCATATTTTATTTCTCCTACTCATTTCTCAAAACCTCACCCTCTAAATCATATTTGTCTGGCCAGCCTTATGATGACAAGTCTTCAAATGCATAATAGCATGTTAAATTTAATTTTATGCCTGAAACACTCAAGGTTGGCACAGCTCCATTATTTTTTTGTCAAACCCTTACATTTTAATCTGCCATCCAGTCAGGGGACTGAAAACTGAGAAAAATCATTTCAGATTATGAAAAATTTTAGACCTTGCACCACCAGAATTTGTTTTAATCAAATTGTCATCTAAATGGAAAGCAGTATAGTGACTTAGTGTTGGTTTAGAGGCCCTGTGGCTCAGTGACAAGAGGCTCCAGGAGGAAGGGCACAGCCTGAGGAAGCTTCTTCCTCTGGGTGTCCACAGGCACCTCACACCAAGCAGGTGTAATATGTAAACCAGTATCTCTCTCCACTCCCTTCTAGAATCCTCAGTCAATGGCACCATCACTCACTTGGTCACCCAAGTAAAATTCCCACTGGTGGCAGCAGTGGTGGGGAAGGTGGGTCATCGAGACTCCCTCTCCTGCCCCCCTGGACCAGTCAGGACAGGCATGGCACAGTGATGATGAGAGCAGGCGCTGGAGTTAAACTACATGGCTGTGAGTCCCAGTTGGTCACTTGCTAGCCATGTGCCCTTGGGCCAAGTAACTTAGCCTCTCTATGCCTCAACTTTCTTATCTATAAAACCTCTTTAGGCCAGGCAAGGTGGCTCACACCTGTAATCCCCGCACTTTGGGAGGCTGAGGCAGGTGGATCACTTGAGGTCAGGAGTTCAAGACTAGCCTGGCCAACATGGTGAAACCCCATCTCTACTAAAAATACAAAATTAGCTGGGTGTGGTGGTGTGTGCCTGTAATCCCAGTTACTCGGGAAGCTGAGGCAGCATTAGCTAAGACTTCCTGTTCCTCACCCGCCCCCCACCAACTCCTGTCCATGCAATTATCAGGACCTGTCAAGTTCAAAGTCCTCTCCATTCCAGGCTCTTTCCTACTTGTAGCCCCTCACCATCTCTCACTAGAACCAACACAACATCTCCCTCCTTGGTCTCCTTGTCTGTAGTCTTGCCCCTCTCAAATCCATCCTCCACAGAGCCACCACAGTGTATCAAGACATGAAACCAAACTGTTGTTGTTGTTGTTGTTGTTGTTGTTGTTGTTGTTGTTGTTGTTGAGATAGGGTCTCGCTCTGTCACCCAGGCTGGAGTGTTGTGGCGCAATCTGGGCTCACCACAGCCTCTGGCTCCTGGGCTCAGGTGATCCTCCCACCTTGTCCTCCCAAAGTGCTGGGATTATAGGCGTGAGCCACTACATGTGACCCCACTCCCATTCTTAAAACCCTTCCATGGCACCTCACCTTCCACAGAGTTTAAAACCCAAACTTCTTAGTGTGACACATAAGGAGCCTTTCCCACCCTCTCTCCAACCTCGCTTTCAGTCCCTCCTCTCCCCTCTCCTTTCCCATCACACTCTGGTTACACTGAGCTGCAATCCATCTCCACACTGCTGTTGCAAAGTTCTATGCCTTTATCTGTGTGGTTCTTCTGTGGAAAAGTCCTTTAGGTCCCAATCTAGTCATAATTTCCTTCAGATGACTTCCCAGGACCCCAAACCCAGGCAGGCTCTTTACCCTGGGTTCCCATAGCCCTGTGCATTTCACACTCACCCGAACACACTGAGACCCTGTGGGCCTTAAGGGCGGGGCTCATCTCTCACATCTTTAGACCCTCACTGCCTAGCATGGGGCCGCTGCACAGGTGGTGGGTTGTTGAACTGAACTGAATCGCCCCGTGGGGCAGGTCTTTCTAGTCTCATTTTACAGCTGAGGAAGCCAAAATCCAGAGACAGGAATTATACTGCCTGAAGCCACACAGCTAGTAAGCTGCACTGGTATTCAAACCCAAGTCTATTATTGTGGGCGAGGTGGTTAAGAACATGGACTCTGGAGTGAAAGTGCTAGGCACATATCCCGGCTCCCGTACTTACTGGTCATGTGACCTCGGTCAACTCACTTATCTTGTAGAGCCTCATCGGCAAAGTGGGGATGATTTTAGTACCTCCATCAGAGGCATTATGAAGAATGAACAAAACTAACATATGGTCCTTAGCTTTGTACCTGGAACATCCTAAGCCCTGTATAAACTTCAGGATAAGAGAGTCCTAACAAATGAAAAATACCAACAGGATGCATTTTTTTAAGTATGGCCACTGGCTTTAACACTTTTCCAGTGCAGAATCCATTAATGGCTATGCCAAGATAATTTTGAAGATGATGTTCATTTGGCTGCTCTGGAGAAGTCAAAAAAGTAAGCAACAGAAAACAGATCAGCTGGTGGGGTGACTGCACCCCATTCCCAAGGGACTGGGTTAGTGCGTGCATCTCTGTAAGGAGCAGGTGGAAACAGTCTGGAGGACTCTGGAGATGTTCAGAGGATGACAGTGAATCCAGAGCAAGCTGTTCACCTCCCGGGACAGTGGGAGGCCCACAGAACCCTACAACCAGTGGGATGCTGTGTCTCACGCTTGTAATCCCAACACTTTGGGGGGACAAGGTGGGAAGATCACTTGAGGCCAGGAGTTGAACGCCAGACTGGGCAATATATCAAGATCCCTGTCTCTCCAAAAACTAAAAAAAAAGTAGCCAGGCATGGTGGTGCACACCTGTAGTCTGCTCTAAAACCTTTCTCGGTCCTCCACTGCCTACAGGATCGTCTAAACTCCCTGTGTTAACCTTCATAGTCCTGACAACCTGAGCCCCTACCTTCCCTTGCTGATTTGACTTTCCACTATCCATGCCCTGAACCCTTCTTCTCCTTTCCCCTGAGTAAGTCTGCTCCTTTCCCCTGAACAGCCACCTACACTCACTCCGGTCACTGTACTTCTCCTGCCACTCTCCTTCTCACTCGTTTTGTTTTGTCTTGAGGTGGAATCTGTCTGTTGCCCAGGCTGAAATGCAGTGGCACAATCTTGGCTACTGCAACCTTTGCCTCTCGGGTTCAAGTGACTCTCCCACCTCAGCCTCCCGAGTAGCTGGTTCTACAGGTGCACCACCACACCCAGCTAATTTTTGTATTTTTTGTAGAGACAGGGTTTCACCATGTTGCCCAGGCTGGTCTCTAACTCACTTGTTTTCAAGACCCTACCACTCTCCCTACCCAAGTCCTGCCTTCAGTCAAGCCCATTCAAGCCTGATCTCCATTAGAACCTCCCCCATCCCTGGAAGCAAGCCTGCCCTTTTGGATTCCTGTGGAGCTCACGGTCTGGACCATTAATTTGGGGCATAGACCACCTTGTATTGCCATTCGTTCTTGACACACCACAGTTCATACCCCTATCTAGACCATCAGCTTCCCAAGGAAGGGCCTGTGCCTGGTTCATTCCTTTTTATAACTTCAACACCTAACACAGTGCCCTGAGCATAGCACACACATAACAAGAGTGTGGGTGAAAATAAGCAGTTGGCCATTGGGATAATTCAGAACATTAGCCTTTATTTGTGGCAAATCTATCACAGGAAACATAAGGAATGGACATTCACAAGGACAGGCATGTATTTCACCAGCATGATGGATGCTTTTGACATAATCCAATGCTAGGTACGCTATAAAAGTTTCATCAAAGGAATCAATTACAGGTTGGCAGGTGTCCTCTGGTTATCAAAGTCTAGCAGCAGGAAGAAAGGTGCCAAAGCCTTCCAACTTCAAGACTGCTGCCACTATTCTCATAAAAATCATTAGACCTAGGCCGGGCGCGGTGGCTCAAGCCTGTAATCCCAGTACTTTGGGAGGCCGAGGCGGGTGGATCACGAAGTCAGGAGATCGAGACCATCCTGGCTAACATGGTGAAACCCCGTCTCTACTAAAAAAAAAAATACAAAAAACTAGCCGGGCGTGGTGGCGGGCGCCTGTAGTCCCAGCTACTCGGAGGCTGAGGCAGGAGAATGGCGTAAACCCGGGAGGCGGAGCTTGCAGTGAGCCGAGATCGCGCCACTGCACTCCAGCCTGGGTGACACAGCGAGACTCCGTCTCAAAAAAAAAAAAAAAAAAAAAAATCATTAGACCAGGCAACATCTGGCATCTCCCCAACACTTGGGAGAATCTTTCTAAGCCTCTAATAGCTAACCCAAATCTTGTCTTCTCCCTTCTAAGGTTAGTCCAATATCTTCTGTCCTGGGTCCTCTTCCTCCACTAACACCAAGATTCTGTCCACACCAAGGAGAGAACACTTCATAGCAACTGACAGAGCCAGCTGAGCTGTTGCCATGGAGACAGTGGTGATTTCAGGAAAGCCATCTGTTTTAGATTGCTCTATAGACTCACCCTAACTTCTTTTACAGATCATGTAGCTCAGGGCCCCTGAAGCCTCCATTTCCACAGCACCTTCTCCCAGCCTCATTTCTAATCTCTCTTCCAAATTCCAAACCTCACCTAGAAACTTTACACTCCATGGCCAGGTGTAGTGACTCATGCCTGTAATCCCAGCATTTTGGGAGGCCAAGAAGGGCAGATTGCTAGAGCTCAGGAGTTTGAGACTAGCCTGGGCAACATGGCAAGGCCCCATCTCTACAAAAAAATACAAAAATTAGCCAGGAGTAGTGGTATGTGCCTGTGGTCCCAGCTACATGGGGGACTGAGGTGATAGGATTGGTTGTGCCCGGGGAGTGGAGGCTGCAGTGAGCCAAGATCACGCCACTGCACTCCAGCCTGGGTGAGAGTGAGACCCTGTCTCAAAAGAAGAGGAGAGGAGAGGGGAGGGGAGGGGAGGGGAGGGGAGGAGAAGGGAGGGGAGGGGAGGAGAGAGACCTTACACTCTAAGGGCTAATTTTTTTTTTTAGATGGAGTCTCACTGTGTCACCCAGTCTGGTGTGCAGTGGTGTGATCTCGGCTCACTGCAACCTCCGCCTCCTGAGTTCAAGCGATTCTCCCGCCTCAGCCTCCCAAATAGCTGGGATTGCAGGCATGCCCCACCACATCCAGGTATTTTTGTATTTTTAGTAGAGACAAGGTTTCACCATGTTGGCCAGGTTGGTCTCGAACGCCCAACCTTAGGTGATCCACCTGCCACGGCCTCCCAAAGTGCTGGGATTACAGGCACGAGCCATTGCATCCAGCCTCTAGGGGCTAAATTGATGACTTAGGTCCAGTCTCCTAATGTTCGGCAAAGCAAAGCCAGACTAGGACCTCCACATTAGATAAAAACAAATGTTGCCATGACAGTAAGAGGCCACTTGTGGGTGGAGCGAGTTGGTGGGTTTGAGGAAGCGTCAGTGTTTGCAGGCAGTGGTTCTCCTGGGTATCTGAAGAAACAACACTGTTTACTTGGAGTTCATCTTTCATTAATTCAAAAGGAAAACAACATATAGTGACACTTTAATTAACAAAAAGGATATATCTGAGAGGCACGAATGTGTTGTCAGAAGTTTCAACAGAGACAGTAGCAGCAACTCAGGATTCTGGGTGAACGCGGATTCCCTTCCTCCCCATTCTACTTCCCTCCACACCTCTCCGAAGCAGTGGAGCACAGCCCCATAGCCTTCCTGGTCCCTCTCTGAGGGCTCTCCATTGCCTCACTGTCATCATGAGGTCGGGGAGGCACAGCCTGCTGCCTAATAATTACAGCACACCACAGGAGCCCCAAGGCACTGTTCCTGGGGAGGACAGCTGTGATAGACAATGTCCCTATCTGTTACGGGCTGAACTGTGTTCCCGCCCAACTCATATGCTGAAGCCTAACCTCAGTACCTCAGAATGTGACTGTTTTGTATTTGGAGATAGGGCCTTTTAAGAAGTGATTAAGTGGCCAGGTGTGGTGACTCACACCTGTAATCCCAGCACTTTGGGAGGCCAAGGCAGGTGGATCACCTGAGGTCAGGGGTTCAAGACCGGCCTGGCCAACATGGCGAAACCCTGTCTCTACTAAAAATACAAAAATTAGCCGGGCGTGGTGGTGCACGCCTGTAGTCCCAGCTACTCAGGAGGCTGAGACAGGAGAATCCTTTGAATCCAGGAGGCGGAGGTTGCAGTGAGCTGAGATCGCGCCACTTCACTCCAGCCTGGGTGACAAAGCGAGACTCCATCTCAAAAAAAAAAAAAGAAAAAAAAAGTTAAAATTAGATGTTAAGGTGAAATCTCACCCAATCTGACTGGCATCATAAGAGGAGAAATGTGGACACACAGAGAGACCTAGGGGTGTGCAGGAACAGAGGAAAGACCACACGAAGCAGCAGCAAGAGGGCAGCCATCTGCAAGCCAAGGAGAGGCCTCCCAGCAAGCCAGCCTTCCCACATCTTGACCTTGGACGTCCAGCCTCCAGAACTGTGAGACACATCTCTTTATTTAACCCATGCAGTCTGTGGTATTTTGTTAAAGCAGCCCTAGCAAACCAATACAATTCCCTTTTATCCTCAGCTGCCCCCAGCAGCAACAATATAATCCCAAGGATGACTACATAAAATGTTTATCTCCAGATGAGTGGTTATGTCCTCTTGATATCTACTTTGATATTAATAGAGCTACTCCAGCCTTCTTTGACTGATGTTGCATGTGGTATCTTTTTCCATCCTCCTATTTTTAATGTTTGTGTCTTTATGTTTAAAGAGAGTTTCTTTTGCCAACTTATCATTGGGTCTCGCTTTTTTAACCAGCTGACAATCTCTGCCTTTTAACTGGGGTATTAGAACTCTACTGTCCATTACATCACTAGCCTCCTACAACTATGTAAATTTAAATTAATTTAATAAAATTAAAAATTCACTTCACAAGCCATACTTCAAGTGCTCAAGAGCCACATGTGACTAAGTATAAAAGAACACAGACAAAAAGAACAGTCACATCATCACAGGAAGTTCTATTGGACAGCCCTGGTTTAGATCATTTACATTTGGTGCTATTATTAATATGGCTGTTTAAATCTATCATTTTGCTACATATTTTCTTTTTGTCTAATTGTTCTTTTTCATATCTTCATCCTTTTCTGCTTTCTGTGAATTAGTTGAGCATTTTTCATGATTCCATTTTATTGCCTTTATTGGCTTATTAATGACAACTCTTTGTTTTTAGTGGTTGTTTTAGGGCTCATAGTATGTATCTTTAACTTATTATCATCTACCTTCAAGTAATACTATACTACTTCATATATCATATAAGAATCTTACAACAATCTACTTCATTTTCCCCTTCTTGGCCTTTGTGAAATTACTTCAAATATTTTATATCTAAAAACCTCAAAATACACTGCTACTATTTTTGCTTTAAACACTATCTTTTAAAGATTTTCTTTTTTTTTTTTTTTTGAGATGGACTTTCACTCTTGTTGCCCAGGCTACAGTGCAATAGTGCAATCTTGGCTCACTGCAACCTCCACCTCCTGGGTTCAAGGAATTCTCCTACCTCAGCCTCCCAAGTAGCAGGAATTACAGGCATGTGCCACCAGGCCTGGCTAATTTTTGTATTTTTAGTAAAGACAATGTTTCACCATGTTGGTCAGGCTAGTCTCAAACTCCTGATCTCAGGTGATCCACCCACCTTGGCCTCCCAAATTGCTGGGAATACAGTCATGAACCACCATGCCTGGCTAAGATATTTTTAAAATACGAAAATTTATTTTATATTTATCTACAATTTACCATTTCTGTTGCTGTTTAATTCTTTATTTTGATCAAGATTTTCAGCTGGTAGATTTTCCTTTTAATTGAAGGACTTCCTTTAAAGTTTGTTATAGTACATGTCTACTGGAAATGAATTCTTTCCATTTTTGTATGTCTGAAAAGGATTTTATCCTCATTTTTGGAAGATATTTTTGTTGGATATAGAATTCTCAGTTGATAGGATGTTTTTCTTTCAGTGCATTAAAGATATTACTCCACCGCCTTCTGGCTTGCATTGTTTCCAACAAGAAGTCTGCTGTCATCATCCTTGTTTTTTTCCTCTGTCTACAGTATAGTCTTCCCTTAGTATCCACAGTGAATCGGTTCCAGGACTCCATAAGGATACTCAAATCCCTTAGATAAAATGGCATAGTATTTGCATATAACCTACAGACATCCTGCCATATACTTTAAATTATCCCGATTACTTATACCTAATACCATGTAAATGCTATGTAAATAATTGTTATACTATATTGCTTTTTATATTATTTATTGTTTCATTGTTATTTTTCCTTTTTTTTTTTTTTGAGACAGAGTCTTGCTCTGTCACCCAGGCTGGAGTGCAGCAGTGTGATCTTGGCTCACTGCAACCTCTGCCTTCCAGGTTCAAGTGATTCTCATGCCTCAGCTGCCTGAGTAGCTGGGACTACAGGTGTGCACTGCCATCACACCTGGCTAATTTTTGTAGTTTTAGTAGAGGCAGGGTTTCACCATGGTGGCCAGACTAGTCTCATACTCCTGGCCTCAAATGATCTGCCTGCCTTGGCCTCCCAAAGTGCTGGGATTACAGGGATGAGCCACTGTGCATGTCCCCACCAAATATTTTTGATCTGTAGTTGACTGAATCCATGGATGCAGAACCCATGAATACAGAGGGCCAACTATACTGTTCCTTTCTCTCTGGTTATTTTAAGATTTTCTCTTTATCACTGGCTTTAAGCAATTTTATTCTTGTGTACATTGGTGTGGTTTTCTTCATATTACTTGTATTTGTAGTTTGTTGAGCTTCTTGAATAAGTGGAATTTTAAAAATCTAATTTGAAAATATTTTGGCCAGTGTTTCTTCAAATATTTTTTTTCCCACCACCATTCTGTGGACTCCATTACACTCATATTAAGCCATTTGATGTTGTCTCACAGCACACTGGTACTTGCTGTTTTTTTCTTTTTCCAGTGTTTTCCCCTCTGTGTGCTTTTTATAGATAATTTCTATTGCTTTGTCTTCAAAATAACTTTTTTTTTTTTTTTTGCAGTGTGTAAATAAATCCTATCCAATGTATTTTCATCTCAGATACTGTATTTTCCATCTCTAGAAGCTTGATTTGGGTCTTTTTTTTTTTTAATAACTTCCACGTCTCTACTTTTCATGCTCAATTTTCCTCTACTTTCTTAACACATAAAATATAATTATCCTAATTGCTTTAGTGGTCTTGTCCACTAATTCTTTCATAAGTGTCATTTCTGACTCTGTTTCTATTGACTGCTTTTTCTCTTCAATATGGGTTGTATCTTCCTGCTTCTTTGCATACCTTGTAATTTTTTATTGGATGTCAGACACTGTGAATTTTGCATGGTTGAGTGCTGCATGTTTTTTGTGTTCCTATAAAGACTGTTGAGCTTTGTTCTGGAATGCAGTTAAGTTACTCGAAAATAGTTTGATTCTCTCAAGGCTTATTTTAAAAGTTTTTTCAGCCTCCAGAGTAGCAGGGACTACAGGCATGTGCCACCACACCCAGCTAACTTTTGTATTTTTAGTAGAGACGGGGTTTCACCATGCTGGCCAGGCTGGTCTCAAACTCCTGACCTCAGGCGATCTGCCCACCTCAACCTCCCAAAGTGCTGGGATTACAGGCATGAGCCACCATGCCTGGCCAATTCTAGGGATAATTTTACCCAAATACTAAGGCAATATCCTTCTGAGTACTCTATCCAATGCCCCATGAATTATGAGGTTTTCCATTCTGGCTAGTGAGAATACAATCTTCCCAGTCCTGTGGGGTTGTTCCCTCTGTTCCTTTGGAATGGTTATTTCCCTGACATTGGGCAGTTTTCTCACATGCATGCACTGAGTAGTACTACCTAAAATACTTGAAGGAGACTCTCTGCACATCTCCACAGCATTTCTCTCTCTCTCTCTCTCTCTCTCTCTGTGTCTCCTCTTGTAGCTCACTCTATCTGCTGCAGCTCTTTTCTCCACCTCTCTCTGCAGCTGTCTTCTCTCTGGAACTCTTCTTTGTGAACTCTAGCCATTTTGGCCTCCCCAAACTTCTAGCTCCGTCTCCTCGACCCAAGGACATGGCTGAGCTCTGCTTGGCATTGCAGCCTGAAAACTCTCTCTAGGAAGTCAATCAGGGCAACTGTAGGCTCACCTTGTTTGCATCTCCTTTCTTGGAGATCTCTGTCCTGTTCTGCCTGATGTCCAATATCTGAAAACCCATCTTTCATATATTTTGTCTAGTTTTTTAATTGTTTCAGACAGAATGATAAATCCAGGCCCTGTTACTCCATCATGGCTGGAAGCAGAAACCTATATTGTCTCCAGAGAATTTTGCTGGAAAGTGTTTCTACAACTTTCTGTCATGTGTCTGGCTTTTTCCCTTTTTCTCTTAACTTCTTCTATTTAAAATAACTTCTTTTATTAAAATTTGATACATTTTCTTTTCCTCTACATTTCTTGATAAATACTAAAAACTAAAGATACATGGAAAGGAATGCCACACTAAAAACCCACATCACAAGATAATAATGACACTTTGATCAGGCTGACATGTTCACATGCATGCTACAGAGGACCCTCTGGTTCTACTGGGCTACCCACAGCATGAGGCATAAACATACTCCCACTTGTCCTCTTTTTGAAGGAAAATAATAATAATTTTATGCATATTATATGACTCAAGTGTCAACTTACAAGAAAAAAAAAACTAAATTTTAAAGATCACACCTGTCTCATTTATTTGGCTAACTGAAATTAATCAAAAATTTCTCCTATGTAAAAATAATAACTAGCAAATATTCATTACATATCAGATACTCATTCTCAGTACTTCGTATAAATTACAATTTAGTAATCAAAGCAATCCCATAAAATAAATACTACAATTATCATTCCCACTTATGGATGAGGGAACTGAGATTGAAGACTTATTAACGGACACTTGCTGGCTTATGACAGAAATAGAAACCTAAGTCTGTTTGGCACTAAACTCCATTATACACAGGAGTGATCTGATAAATTGAAAACACTGTTGCCTGACAGAGGAAAAATAACATTGGCCTAAAATAACTAATAGGATAATAATTTTCAAAATAGTGAACAATATTCTAGTAAGTTAAAAAAAAAGTCTGACCAAAAATTAGGAAGAAAAAAGTAATGAAAATAAGACCTCATCTTTTATTAAGTGAGTTAGTGAAGGGTGGAGGTAAGGCAAAGTTGATGATCTTGGCATTACAAATCAGAGCTAGAGTTATGTGAATTATCTGTAATGAAATGCATTATTTGCAATTAAAATTATAAGAACACTGATCATCTAGGGAGAGTAAGATTAGTGTCCTGGCTCTGGAAAACATCAGTGGAGCTATGTGTGGCGTCTTGCTGAGCGTAAAGTCAAGGTGCGAGTCAAAGAAGAACGAATGGTAGAGAGGTGGCTTTAGAAAAACGAAATCATCCTTTGATAGGATGAAATTTTTTTTTTTTTTTGAGACGGAGTCTCGCTTAGTCGCCCAGGCTGGAGTGCAGTGGCGCCATCTCAGCTCACTGCAAGCTCCGCCTCCCGGGTTCACGCCGTTCTCCTACCTCAGCCTCCCGAGTAGCTGGGACTACAGGCGCCCGCCACCTCGCCCGGCTAGTGTTTTGTATTTTTTAGTAGAGACGGGGTTTCACCGTGTTAGCCAGGATGGTCTCGGTCTCCTGACCTCGTGATCCGCCCGTCTTGGCCTCCCAAAGTGCTGGGATTACAGGCGTGAGCCACCGCGCCCAGCCGATAGGATGAATTTTTTAAATGAGTTTTTGCCTCTTGTCCCCCAGGGCATTGATTTGTCCTTTGAAAGACGAGGTGCAGGCAGATTATGAGAGGTGTAGTGTGAAGGTGGAAGGCTCAGGCCTGAGCCCCGGTCTGGCATCAACTTTTCAGGTAATACTGAGCCTGTCTTGAAACCTAAGACTCTTTTTTTTTTTTTTTTTTTTTTTTTTTTTTTTTTAAGTAGTAAGGCCCCCTTTTCACAGAAAACCTTATGTTCAACATATGAAACAGAGAAGAAAAGAGGACTGTCGGATGGGGGCTGGAGGTTGGAGGCTGAGGTCTCATTCTCCCCAACTCACCATCTCCCACTCTGGGTCTCAGCAGGTCCCTAGGAGCCCCCATGGTCTCCCCTCAAGCACATTAGACTGATTCTCCCTGAAGGGTCTTCTGAGTCTAGAGTGAAGATCTCTGAACTCCATTCCCAGCCACTGCCCTGAGATTGTGAGGGCAATGCCTTTGCGATCCTCAGTTTGCTTAACTATAAAGTGGGACTAGAGGAATCCCTAAGAGCCCCTCCAGCTATAATACTCTGTCCTTTAATAGGACTCTGATGGTTAATAAATTAAAAAAGGGCCATCACATCGCAGTAGACTATTAGGGGAAAAAAAATTAGCCAAGTAGGTAGTGTTTTCCAGAGTCCATAATGTTTCACCAATTTACAGAGGATTAGAGATTTTTTAAAAATAAATTGATACAAAAATCAGTAACATTTTGGTAGTCCATAAGCCTTAACCTGCCTTTCAGTATAGAACTGGGGGAAACTTGACAAGTGTACTGATTCAGTCCATATTGATGCATTTTTTTCTTTTTTGGTAAAGAATTTCCTGCAGTTGAGAGTCACTTGAAAATACTGCAAAGTGGTTAAAAATGCTCAGAAATAACTGAATATGGTTATATAAAAGAATATTCTTGCTCTTAGGAAATACATCTGGAAGTATTTAATGGTAAAGGGTCTTTACCATTGTCTCCAACTTACTCTGAATGACTTAAAAATATGTATTTATACCTAAGTACTACAGAGTGAGAGGGAGGGAGGGGGTCAATTGGAAACAGATGGTTAATCTAGATAAAGGACGTTTCTGGGTATAAGAGAGTTCCTTGTACTATTCTTGCAACTTTTCTGTAAGTTTAAAACTATATCAAAATAAAAACTTACAGAAACAAACCAAAAAATGCTCAGAAAAATACCTAACTGAAATGCATTTGTTTTTCCCTCCCACACCCTTTCTGTAAACTTCCTGTCACACCCCAATATAAAAGAGAATATTCATGACATTTTTCCCCACGTATTTTTCCCTTCCCCATCTCCCTTCTCTTTGATAGCTGTGATTGTCAGAGCAGGAGTACCTGAAAGCCCTAAGGGTTGACGAGTTGCAGCTGATCATCCGCTTAACCACTGCTGACAGTTCTGCTGCTCTTACTATACTTCCAGAGTACAGTAAGCAAGCAGTTGCATTTCTAGAGATTTCATCCATTCATAGTGATAATAGAAAACAGCCCACTTGCATTTTATTTCTAATCCTCGTTATGCAGGGAAATATTTGTTAAGTATAAGAAATAATAAGTATGGGAATGAAGAATATCATTTCAGCAAAAAGGCAGTGTAGCCAAGGCTGCCAGGGCTCTGCACATGTCCCCTTGGTTCTCACCGTTCCTATCTGTGCCAATGGCTTCTTACCGCAAGCTCTTCTGATTCTCTGCCTGAGAGCTTTTCTTTTTTTTTTTTTTTTTTTTTTTTGAGACGGAGTCTCGCTCTGTCGCCCAGGCTGGAGTGCAGTGGCGCAATCTCGGCTCACTGCAAGCTCCGCCTCCCGGGTTCACGCCATTCTCCGGCCTCAGCTTCCCGAGTAGCTGGGACTACAGGCGCCCGCCATTGCGCCCGGCTAATTTTTTTCTATTTTTAGTAGAGACGGGGTTTCACCATGGTCTCGATCTGCTGACCTTGTGATCCGCCCGCCTCGGCCTTCCAAAGTGCTGGGATTACAGGCGTGAGCCACCGCGCCCGGCCGCCTGAGAGCTTTTCCCAGTACAGGAGGCAAAACAGACAGCTGGTCTGATAATGCCCTGACAGCATCCATGAGCCAATGGTGGACAGAGTTGGGTGGATAAATGCCTCCTATTCTCTCGTCCTCTGAGGCATGTTCTAATCTACACAACAGCCCAGATGTCCCCAGACAGATGGTCCCAGTCGCCCACAGTGATAGCTGGTTTATTGGTCTTTTTGTTTGTTTGTTGTTGTTTTTTTTTCAAGACAGGATCTCACTCTGTCGCCCAGGCTGGAGTGCAGTGGCACAATCACTGCTCACTGCAGCCTCAACCTCCCTGAGCTCAGGTGATCCTCTCACCTTAGCCTCCTGAGGAGCTGGAACTACAGGTGCACACCACCATGCCTGGCTAATGTTTTCACATTTTTTGTAAAGACCAGGTTTTGCCATATTGCCCAGACTGGTCTCATACTCCTGGGTTCAAGCAATCCTCTTGCCTCAGCCTCCTAAAGTGTTGGGAGTACAGGCACGAGCCACTGAGCTGGCTGGTAGCTGGTTTATTAACATACCTTGGGTTCTTTCTCATCTCCATCTCACTTCTCATTGCTTTCAGGGATCACCTCCCAGGTAAACTACTTAAAGTGTTCTCTCAGGCTCTGATTCTGAGGGAACCTGCTGCAAGATAGGGGGTATTTCAAGAAGAAAAGAAAGAAACTAATTTCATTAAGGACCTACCAACGGTGTAGGATGCTATGCCTATGTTATCTTTGTTCAACTTTCACAGCAACCCTACTAGAAAAATACAATTACTCTATTCTCGCAGATAGGAGAAGGTGACTCAAAGAAGTAATATTTCGCTTAAGATCACACAGTTTGGGGAGGCTGGGGAGGCTGTAGTGTTCAAATCTACAGCCACACAGTCCCATGCCTACCTCTCCACCTGCCTCCTGAATCCCTTCATTAACCCTGGCAGGCCACTACGGACCAACTTCCCCTCAAATCCTTCAGGGACAAAAGCTTTGAGTTCATTCCTTTTTTCTGAAACGTAAGTTAATAAAAAAAAAAGGTGACATCTGTGTCAGAGGAATTTGTTTCAGTTCCACACACATCTGTTGCATGATCACTCCCAACCACATCTTGTGAATAGTCGCTACCCTCAGGGAGCTTCCAGTCCAGTGAGGGAGCCACACCCATGATCAAAAGCAGCCATAGAATGTGTTAAGTAAGGCACGGATATGCATTCAAGAGTGTTATTTAGCCCAACTTGGGGTTTCAGGAAAGTTTCCTGGTGGAGTAAAGCCCAGGCTGAGTCTCAAAGGGCAAAGAATATCCAGGGATATAATAAAAAAAAAATTTTGATGGCAATTCCAGCAGAAGGTAGTGATTGAATAAATGTGTGAGTTGAGGGAAAGAAAGGAGTCCAGAATGACAATGAGACTTTTGGCTTAAGCAATCAGATGGAAGGTAGTGCTACTAACCAAGACTGAGAATACAGGAGAGTTGGCCGGGCGCGGTGGCTCAAGCCTGTAATCCCAGCACTTTGGGAGGCCGAGGCGGGTGGATCACGAGGTCAGGAGATCGAGACTATCCTGGCTAACATGGTGAAACCCCGTCTCTACTAAAAATACAAAAAAAACTAGCCGGGCGTGGTGGCGGGCGCCTGTAGTCTCAGCTACTTGGGAGGCTGAGGCGGGAGAATGGCGTGAACCTGGGAGGCGGAGCTTGCAGTGAGCCGAGATCACGCCACTGCACTCCAGCCTGGGAGACACAGCGAGACTCCGTCTCAAAAAAAAAAAAAAAAAAAAAGAGAATACAGGAGAAAGAACAGACTGGAAGATGCTGAGGCCATTTTTGTCCATGCATCACTACATCAGACAGTGACAAGTATCCTTTGGATCTGCCAGGTAAGCTTTCCCAACATGTCTTCAGTTACAGAGTAGAGTCTCTTGGGCATATAAGTGGGCATTTGACCCAGGTCTGGCCAATTATAGCACCCCACCCTTCTGTCAATACCTCTTGAGCAGCCACATGACTTGCACTGGTTAGCTTTGTTTACAAACATATCCCAAACTCAGTGGCTTGAGGCAACAACAATTTACCATTTCTGACAATTCTATGGGTTGTCAGGGTGGGTGTTCCCATCTGAAATGGTCTAGCTATGGTTGGATGGTTTAGGATGGCCTCATACATGTCTAGTCTCAGCTGAGAGGGCTGGGCCTCTCTCTCTACTGGCTGGCCTGGGCTTTCTCACATGGAGGCAGAAAGGTTCCCTGTGACAAGAGCAGAAGCACCTCTTGTAGGACCCCATGCACCCTAGGTGGGGTGCTCCCCCACTGAGCTCCCCTCAACCCTGTATGCCCTCTTCATAGAATTTTTGCTGCTTGATGAACTGTCAGAGACTGTTTCCTCCATGACAGCAGACACCGTTTCTATTTTATTCATTGCCTCTCATAGTGCCTGGCATCTAGTAGGTGCTCAGTAATTATATGGGTTGTGAATGAATGATTGTGATGCATTCCAAAGATGAACAAATAAAGTGGCCAGTTCAGCGAGTCATAGGTTTCCTTGCGAAGGAGACTTGATGGATAGGGCAACATTTCAGATCTCATAGAACTACAATGCATGGTGTTTTTCATTCCTGATCCTGCAGGCCCTGGCCAGCACCCCAGGACACAGGACTTCACACTCCCTATGCCAGCTTCAAGGGGGACAATAGAGTCTTTCTGGTCACTCCCTCCTCCTGCATTCCGCAATTGCATGTGTCCTCCCTGCCTGGGTCCTCGGTGCTGGGAACTGGCCTTCAGGTCCCTAAAGACAACATACAATCCTCTTTTAATTGCAACAAGAATTATATTGTTCAGCACCACACCACACACCCTCCCCATTCCTTCTCTCTCTGCCTCTCTCACTTCTGCACCCTCCTCCCAGGGCATCCTGCCTCTTTTTGTCTCATAGATGCAGGGACAGGCTCCAAGTAGCACACATCAATGATTTCCCTACTCCAAATCAGCAGGGCCACCCAAGTCCTTCTGCAAGTGGAGGGGAGGATGAGATTGGGTTGGTTTTGGTTGAGCTTCAGCCAGCTAAACTGAGTACCTCCACCTCATGTTCTTCCAAGGCTTAGAATCTCCAGCCCCACATATATTTCAAAGAATTAAAATACCCACATGTCTAAGCAAAGTTTCTCAACCATGGCACTATTAACATTTTGGACTTGATAATTCCTTGATGTGGGGAGTTTCTATTCACTAGATGCTAGCAGCAACCTCCCCCTCCAGTTGTGACACTCAAACACATTTCTAGACATTGCCAAATGCCTTTTGGGGGCGAGGGCTCAGTCCTGGTTGACAGCACTGGCATAAAGCCTTGAAAATGCACATAGAGGCCGGGCATGGTGGCTCATCCCAGCACTTTGGGAGGCTGGGGCAGGTGGATCACTTGAGGTCAGGAGTTTGAGACCAGCCTAGCCAACATGGTGAAACCTTGTCTCTACTAAAAATACAAAAATTAGCCTGGCATGGTAGCACATCCCTGTAATCCCAGCTACTCGGGAGGCTGAGGCAGAAGAATAGCTTGAACCCAGGCAGCAGAGGTTGCAGTGAGCCAAGATCATGCCACTGCACTCCAGCCTGGGCAATAAAATGAGACTGCATCTCAAAAAAAAAAAAAAAAAAAAAAAAAGCACATAGAAATATATCCTATGGAAATGCATCTAGAAATTTATTCTGAGGAAATTATTAAGGATGTGCATGAAGATGAAGCTACAAGGATGTAGCTTGATAACATCAACACTGCAACAACAACAAAAAAAATCCTAAAATTTCAACAATAGGGGGTTAAGTATATCTAAACCTTGGAATATGATACTGCCATTAAAAAAACAACGCATGATCCACATCTATGGACATGAAAAGATGTCTACGATGCATACAAATAAAAAAACAGATAACAAGATCATAGTATAATTGCAGACAGAGAGACAAATTATGCATAGAGAAAAAAGCATGAAAGGCTATAGCCCAAACTGTTAATAATAGCAATCTCTAAAATGGAGAGATACAAGTAACTTTTTTCTTTTTCTTTTGCTTGCTTGTGTTTCCTAGGCTGTCAACAATGAACAAGTACTTCTTAATTTATAAAATGTAAGATAAAATTCCTCGAAAAGAAAGAGTAGCCCCAGGTTTTGAGCACAGAAACCCACAAACCACCTCTCCCTGGGAGAAAAGTGGCCTTCCCTCTTCCCTCAGCCTTTGCTCCTCCCAGCATGTAAGAGGAACTTACTGCCTGAAGAAAACTGTTACACAGACCCAAAGTCTCTTGGTTCTGTTTCTCTCCCACCCTGCCCGCTTCTCTTCCACCCACTCTGTCTTCCCCGGATTCCAATTAAAGTGACTGATACCAGCTTTGAGACTGATGGAGGAATTTGGAATTTGACCATCAGCAAAGCTTTAGAGGCACCAACAGGGAAGGAGAAGTCCTTAAACCCATTCCCTGGAACTAACCCTGCCCTGCCTGACTGTCCTCAGCTCACCAACGGCCCACTCTCTGCAGCGGCCAGTCTTTCCTCTGGCTTGTTCCAGATTCTCTAGGCCAGGGAGTTCAGACCATTGGCTCCCTTCCTCTTCCCTACAGCCTGCCACTTCACTGCTAATTAGCACCTCCAGCTCAGCCAGGACAGGGTGGACAGAAGCAAAGCCATTGCTTCTGCCTTTTGCTAGCGAACAGCCTGCTGGGAAAGAGGAGGCAAGCATTGGTCAGGATGAGTTTGTGGATATCCCCTGGATTCACTGGACCACAGTTGCTTCCCTCCCCTGTTCACTCCTTATTTCACTCACACCCTGGCTGGGAGCTGCTTGTAGGCATGGATTCTGAGCAAGGCTGGGGCTATGGAAGCTCAGTTCAATGGCTTGTTCAGTGGCTCTTGGGTATGGCCTAGGAGGGCATCGGCATAGGTGTAGGTGAGGTGTATGCGTGTTGAGGGTAGATAAGGGAAAGCAGGGGAGTAAGAACATCTGGGGCTCAAGTCCTCACTTCCAAGATGACACAGAAAGAAGAAACAACGGTCATGCCCAAAAGGGCCATGCCATGTGCAACCTCTTTGCTGCACGAACTGCACCTGATGCATGTTCAAGGAAGAAGCTCTTAAGAAGTTTGTGGCCAGGTATGGTGGCTCATGTCTGTAATCCCAGCAGTTTAGGAGGCTGACAGGAGGATCACTTTAGGTCAGGAGTTCAAGAGCAGCCTGGGCAACATAGTGAGACTCTGTCTCTAGAAAAAATTTAAAAATTAGCCTGGCATGGTAGCACATGTCGATGGTCCCAGTTACTCAGGAGACTGAGGCTGGTGGATCACTTGAGTCTGGAAGGTTGAGGCTGCAGTGAGCTGTGATCATGCCACTGCACTCCAGCCTGGGTGACAGAGAGAGGCCCCGTCAAAAAAAAAAAAAAAAAAAAAAAAGTTCATCATTTGAAACATGGTAGAGGCTGCAGCTTTCAGAGACATTTCTGAAGCAAGCATCTTCGACGCCTATGTGCTTTCTAAGTTGTATGTGAAGCTACATCACTGTGTCAATTGTGCCATTCACAGCAAGGTAGTCAAGAATTTATCTCATGAAGGCCGAAAGGACCAAGAATCGAACACCCCACCCCGATTTACATCTGCAAGTGCTGCTCCACAACCTCCATGAAAGCCCATGTAAGAAGCTGAGTCCTTATACATATGTAACAAACCTGCACGTTATGCACATGTACCCTACAACTTAAAGTATAATAATAATAAATAAATTAAAAAAAAAAAAAAAAGAAGCTGAGTCCTTTTTTTTTTTTTTTTTTTGAGACAGAGCGAGACTCTGTCACCCAGGCTGGAGTGCAGCTTTGTGATCTCCGCTCACTGCAAGCTCCGCCTCCTGGGTTCATGCCATTCTCCTGCCTCAGCCTCCTGAGTAACTGGGACTACAGGCACCTGCCACCACGCCCGGCTAATTTTTTGTATTTTTAGTAGAAACAGAGTTTCACTGTGTTAGCCAGGATGGTCTCGATCTCCTGACCTCATGATCCACCCACCTCGGCCTCCCAAAGTGCTGGGATGAAGCTGAGTCCTTAAGGAATGAAGAAAAACTATTTTTGGGAGAAAAAAATGGAAATTATACTTAATATAGCATGTGGAGCGTATCTGTGCCAGATATGGTGGGGAGTTTGTGTGTGTTAGACCAAGCACTCTAGCGTAAAGTGCCACATAGTGTTTTCATGGGGAAGAAAGCTTATCCACGAACATTAAACCTTAACTCTTCTGCAATATATTCTTGACCTCCCCAGTTTGCACAGCTGTGTGAAAAAAAGGTCATTTAGGCATCTGTGAATGTTGTGTTAATTTGACCTGACCGAATTTAAGTTAGTATCCTAAAAATAGGTGAAGATTGTCTAGGAGACTAGGGAAAAACTGAACATGGTTGAGTGAGGAGCACATTAGGAAGTGACTTAGAGGTGTTCATACCCCTGCTGGAGGCTTTCCTAGGAAATGCATGACCTGGACAGCTTCAAAACTCCTGGCCTAAAGTGATCCTCCTATCTCAGCCTCCCAAACTGCTGGGATTACAGACATGAGCCACCACACCTGGCCACAAACTTCCTAATAGCCTCATCCTTGAACATGCATCAGGTGCAGTTCATGCAGCAAATAGGTTGCACATGGCATGGCCCTTTTGGGCATGACTGTTGTTTCTTTTTTTTTTTTTTTTTTTGAGACGGAGTCTCGCTTAGTCGCCCAGGCTGGAGTGCAGTGGTGCGATCTCGGCTCACTGCGAGCTCTGCCTCCCAGGTTCGTGCTATTCTCCTGCCTCAGCCTCCCAAGTAGCTGGGACTACAGGCGTCCACCGCCACGCCTGGCTAATTTTTTGCAATTTTAGTAGAGACGGGGTTTCACCGTGTTAGCCAGGATGGTCTCGATCTCCTGACCTCGTGATCTGCCTGTCTCGGCCTCCCAAAGTGCTGCGATTACAGGCGTGAGCCACCACGCCGAGCCAACCATTGTTTCCTCTTTCTCTGTCATCTTGCAAGTGAGGACTTGAGCCCCAGATGTTCTTACTCCCCCGCTTTCCCTTATCTGCCCTCAACACTCACACACCTCACCTACACCTATGCCAATGCCCTCCTAGGCCATACCCAAGAGCCATGAATACTCAAGGATTCATATGCAGATCCTCAACCTCCTGCTTGGAGTTGGCCTGCGGTGAGCCAGCCTCTTCCAATGCGCATCTTTCTCTGGTGCTTCTCTATGGACAGAAAAGTCCAAGACACCAGAGGCATTTCTAGAAACTTTGTGGGAGTCTCACAAGAGGAAGAAGTTCCACAAACTATGGAAAAAGTCTACGCTTTATTTTGTCTGTGTGACAATGGTATGTTTTATGTGTTCTAGAATTCAGAAATAAGAAAGTTAACTAGGGATACATATTTATGTTAATCTGAGAAATCCATTTGGGAGTGGATTGTTGGGGCTGACTTTGCCACACAGGTTATATGTGTTTCCTAAAGCTAACCCTGTAGCTTGGAGATTTTAACAACATGCATTGTGCTGAAAAACACAAAACCAAACTTATCTGGGGAGCTGTGCTAAACTACAGGCTGCACCCATGCTCTTCTGCAGACTTCTGACCACTCGTTCTGGGCAGAAAACTGGATGGATGAGGAGCCAGAGAGCCCTCCTTTTAGCTCCTACATGCCAGACAGTGGCCCTCTCTCTGAGCACCTTAATTAGCCCCATGACATCACGTTGGGGTCAGCAACATGATCTCCATTGTACAGATGAAGAACTGAGACGGCAAGAATCTAAGTTGCTTGTCCGAGGTCACACAGCCAGAAAGTCTCTGAGAAAGTGTCAAGTTTCCCCTCCTCGGCCTCCTCTCCCTTCCCAACCCTGGAATGTGGTTTCTCCCCAAGAATTGAGCAAAGTATCTTTCAAACAGCATCAGATATCCAGTGCAATCAACGCAAGTTTTGTGATAAGAAAGTGAGTCCTCAGGGCTGAGGCCTATGGTTTAGTCAATTCCCGGGGAAACAAGCATTGAAAACATTCATGACATCGGAGAGTGCTGAGGACACACACAGGGGACATTATTTCTGGTCAAGGACAGCTTAATAGGTGTGTGACTGGTGTAGTGACACAGGGCCCCATCCTTAGCAGGGCCTCATGCATGGTTAAATGTGCTGCCAGCACCATCTTGAAATTCTTAATAATCATTCAACAGGGGTGCTACATTTTCATTTTGTACTGGGCCCTATAAATTATGTAGCTGGTCCTGCTTCTGGGAAAGTATCTTTGTCGCCTCCCTGCATTCCCCATTCCCAACCACGGGGCTTCCTGTGGGGCCAGGACTCCATAGAGTCTTAGTAAGGGATGTTTTCTCGGCCAGTGTTTGAAACCGAAACAAAACAGAAGCCCCGGCCGGGCGCGGTGGCTCAAGCCTGTAATCCCAGCACTTTGGGAGGCCGAGACGGGCGGATCACGAGGTCAGGAGATCGAGACCATCCTGGCTAACACGGTGAAACCCCGTCTCTACTAAAAAATACAAAAAACTAGCCGGGCGAAGTGGCGGGCGCCTGTAGTCCCAGCTACTTGGGAGGCTGAGGCAGGAGAATGGCGTGAACCCGGGAGGCGGAGCTTGCAGTGAGCTGAGATCCGGCCACTGCACTCCAGCCTGGGCGACAGAGCATGACTCCGTCTCAAAAAAAAAAAAAAAAAAAAAAAAACAAAAAAAAACAGAAGCCCCAAGTTCATACAACTAAACAATAAAGTCTCCTCACTGAGCAACGCTCCCCCTTTGAAAGCTGATGCTGCGCCCTTGAGACATTTCCCCCTCAAAACCCTAGCCCCCTATTTACAATAGCAAAGTCATGGAACCAACCCAAATGCCCATCAATAATAGACTGGATAAAGAAAATGTGGTACATATGTACTATGGAATACTATGCAGCCAAAAAAAGGAATGAGATCATGTCCTTTGCAAGGACATAGATGAAGTTGGAAACCATCAACCTCAGCAAACTAACACAGGAACAGAAAATCAAACACCACATGTTCTCACTCGTAAGTGGGAGTTGGACAATGAAAACACAAGAACACAGGGAGGGGAACATCACACATCAGGGCCCGTTGGAGGATGGGGGGTGAAGGGAGGGAACTCAGAGGACGGGTCAATAGGTCAACAGCCTCGAGAACCCACCCTGCCTCCAACCACATTTTGCAAACCTGTCACCCCAGGGACCTGTGCTCAAACACTGACACCTATTGCTACTGTAATGAACTGTCACAAAGTTAGTAACTTACAGCAACAAACATGTATTATTACAGTTCTACAGATTAGAAGCCTGAGCCAGGTGTGGCTGCGCTGCAATTCTTTAGAAGGATTTTTAGTAGATCCTTGGATTTTTAGTAGACCTTTGGAAGGTCCCTACAAGGGCCGCATGCTCTGGAGGCTATTCCTGGCCAGTGGGCCTCAATCTGTGAGCTGGCCAGACCATCCCCCAGGGAGGGGAGGACAAGGTCAGCAAACTTGCCACTCTGATGACCCTTTGATGTCCCCTTCAGAAGAACAAGCTCTCCTCAGAGAAAGGCTTTAAATAACAGCGTTTCTGTCCAGGTAGTACCTATGATAACTACAGGAACCAATGCAGATTAGCTTTCCTCAGTGTCTGGGTATGGTAAGCAGAATAACAGCTCCCAGAGATGCCCACATACTGGTATCTGTGAATGTATTACATTACAGAGGAGAAGGTAATTAAGCTCACTGGTGGAATTAAGTTTGCCAACTAGCTAATCTTTTTTTTTTTTTTTTGAGACGGAGTCTGGCTCTGTCGCCCAGGGTGGAGTGCAGTGGCCATCTCAGTTCACTGCAAGCTCCGCCTCCTGGGTTTACGCCATTCTCCTGCCTCAGCCTCCCCAGTAGCTGGGACTACAGGCGCCTGCCACCTCGCCCGGCTAGTTTTTTGTATTTTTTAGTAGAGACGGGTTTTCACCTTGTTAGCCAGGATGGTCTCGATCTCCTGACCTTGTGATCCGCCCGTCTTGGCCTCCCAAAGTGCTGGGATTACAGGCTTGAGCCACCGCGCCCGGCCTTTTTTTTTGTTTTTGTTTTTGTTTTTTTGAGACAGAGTTTCACTCTTGTTGCTCAGGCTAGAGTGCAATGGTGCAATCTTGGCTCTTGGCAACCTCCGACTCCCAGGTTCAAGTGATTCTCCTGTCTCAGCCTCCTGAGTAGCTGGGATTACAGGCATGTGAAACCACGCCCAGCTAATTTTGTATTTTTAGTAGAGATGGGGGTTTCTCCATGTTGGTCAGGCTGGTCTCGAACTCCCGACCTCAGGTGATCCACCCACCATCACCGCGATCGGCCGCCAACTAGCTAATCTTAAACTACCAATAGTATCCTCAACTATGTGGGTGTGCTTAATGTAATAATGAGAGTCCTTAAAAGTGAAAGAGAAGCAGAGGAGGAGACCAGTGTGATGTCATGTGAGAAGGACTCAACATGCTCTTGCTGGCTTTGAAGATGGAGGAAGGGCCCATCAGCCAAGGACAGCATGCAGCCTCTACCAGGTGAAAAAGGCAAGGAAACAGATTCCCCACGAGGGCCTCCTGAATGTCAACACTTTGATTTTAGTCCAGTGAAACCTAGGTCAGGTTTCCAATCTGTGGGAAATAATAAATTTGTGCTGCTGAAAGTTGTCAGGGCTCAGCCACGAGGAATGCATCAGTGGGCAATGCTGTCCCAGAGCTGCCCACACATGCAGTGCTCAAATTACTCCTCTGTAGGAAGTCAGAACCTTCAGGGCTGTGTTGCCTAAGGAGTTAGGCAGGGCTCAGGAACCAGAACTACCTCTGTGCAAACCCTTACCAGCTCTGTGACCTTGGTCAAATCACTCCTCCCTGTCTTTTTGTTTCCTCAAATGTAAAACGTGGATGACACCAGGACAAGGCCGTAGTTCCTCATCCAAAACCTTGGGGTCAGATGTGCTTCAAGGTGCAGAATTTTTCAGATTTTAGATAGTGCATTTGCACTACAGTAATGCCCACAGTGAGTCTGTCATCAACCACAATATGACTATTCAGACTAAATAGGTCAGTTTTTGCCACTAAATGGATTCACTGGGTCAAGTGAATCTAAATTAGTTATAAAATAACTTTTGTTCTCAAAATTATTGTTGTTGTTCATAACTACAGCAAGGATACTGTGGCCTGATAATTACTTCATAGAGTTATTATGTGGATTACAAGAGTTACAATACAGGAAGCATTTAGGCCCATGCCTGATGCACAGAAAGCACGTTTAGGAACATCTGTAGCCAATTTTCTTGTACAGTTCTACATTCTCTGTGTAGCATGTGCTGTTACAACTGTTGGGAATGCATTTTCCCTGGTGTTTCTGCCTGGAGAACTCCCATTTGCCTATTCAAAGGTGACTCAGTGCCACCCCCACCATGCAGGTGTCCTTGACCACTCCTCTAGTCATGCCTGCACCCCAGGCCTACTTCTCTGCTGGCATTCATCACACTGAATTATAACCGGCCTAGGTCCATCTCCCCTTCTAGATCTTGTGGGTAGCAATGATAGCTTGCTTACCTGTGTATTCTTAGCACTTAGCACACACTAAGTGCTATGTCCACATGTCCACAAATGTGTGGAAAATGGAATTTAATCAGACACCTAAATCTCTCAGCCTGCCAGTCTCCAAGCAGGTGCAGAAAAGCACATCCCAAAAACGGCTCCCTCGCTGCCCTTGAATCTTGACAGAGATTTAAAACACCAATATGCATATTCAGCATCATCACAACAGTGCCTGGAGAACTTCTTTGGCACCTTAAATACTTCATCTGTCTCATAAACCCAATTAATATCCACCAGAAATGGCCCTGGCCAAGGGGAGACTTAGGAGATTAATTAACACTTTAGCTATTCAGCAAAAATTTATCTGAGTCCAAAATCTCTCCCTTCAACCCTTAGACCGAAGAAACACCTGGCCACCCCAGGAGGCCCCAGGGGGCCAGGCTGGACCGCTGCTTCTCCAGGGCCTGCTGCTTCCACAGCATCTGGGAGGTCTGGGCACAGGGCCAAGGGGCAGCTTTGCTTTCACAGTGCTTTGCATTTCCTCTTCCCTATGAAGACACCAACAGTTAGAGGTGGACCCTGGCTAAGTCTAGAGGGCCCCCACCAGCCTCCTCACACTCACATAATTGAGAGGGAGAGAAATGGAGCAGGGCCCCCCAGAGGAAGGCTGGAAAAGCCTTAAAATTTAAACAAGTACCAGCTAGGGCTTGGGAATCATTCACACTAAAAGAAAAAAAGACTTGAGCGCTGGTGCGGTGGCTCATGCCTGTAATTCCAGCACTTTGGGAGGCCGAGGCAGGCGGATTGCCTGAGCTCAGGAGTTCGACATCAGCCTGGGCAACAGGGTGAAACCCCGTCTCTACTAAAATACAAAAAATTAACCAGGCACTGTGGCATGCACCTGTAGTCCCAGCTACTCGGGAGGCCAAGGCAGGAGAATCACTTGAACCCAGGAGGCAGAGGTTGCAGTGAGCTAGGATCACGCCACTGTACTCCAGCCTGGGCAACAGAGTGAGACTCCATCTCAAAAAAAAAAAAAAAAAGAAAGAAAGAAAGAAAGAAAAAAGGACTTGGAAAGTGCATCTCCTTTTCAAGAGAAGGGAGGGGAGAGATCCAACAGCAGAAGGAATGGAAACATCCACTTGGGTTAGGCTGTGGTTTGAATGTATCTCCCTAAGTTCATGTGTTGGAAACTCGATTTCCAGTGCCACGGTGTTGGGAGGTAGGCCTAATGGGAGGTGTTTGGGTTACTGGGCCACTGCCCTTATGACGGAATTAATGCCATTATTGCGGGAGTGGACTAGTTATAAAAGGATGAGTTGGGGTCCCTCTTGCTCTCTCTCTCTCCCTCTCATTGCCCTTCCACCATAGGATGATGCAACAAGAAGGCCCTCACCAAATATCAGCCCCTCAATCTTGGACTTCCCAGCTTCCAGTATTATGGAAAATAAATTTCTGTTCATTTTAAGTTACCCAGTAGTATTCTGATATAGCAGTACAAAACAGACTAAGACAGATTACTGTCCTAGGTGAGGGTGGTCATCAGCCCTCATCACCCTGTGGGTGAACAAAATCACCTATGTCATGTGGCCACTGTCGACAGGATGCAGGTGAGGATTAAGTCCTCCCCACCCCTCAGTTGCATTTAACATGTAGAGCCTGGCTGTCTTTCCGCCCATTTGTCAGTGGCAGAAACGTTTACAAAGGGCCCTTGTATCTTGGGTCGCAGAGGAGACTAGCTCTAGGATGCCCCTAAAGATAATTTAGTTCTCTAAAGAACTGCACTGTGTCTCCGGCCTGCCTGAAAAAGGGGCACGATTGATGGAGGGAAGTGTCTGCTCCTCTCCAAATGAGGTGATTATCAAGTCCCCAGAGAGAAAAAGGGACCTTAGAGAAGAGCACTATGAACCTCCATATTTAGAATTAACAAATTTGTTAGAATAAAGACATACAGCAGAAATCCAGAAATACAGCGGAAATCCAGAAATACAGTGGAATGACAGCACCAGTGTGCTTATCTGGTTCTGGGGGTAATAACTGCTCCCATAGCAGGGCTGGTCCTTCCTGGGAAGCAGCTGCTGCACCTAATTTAGTCCTCACACCAATCCTAGAAAAGAAGGTTTCCTGTTCCTCACCCAAGGTGCAGGTTAAGTTTTCTGCCCAAAGCTACTTATTTGAGGCTTTCTCCAGGGTCCTTTTTCACCTCTTACTTCCTAACAGCTTTTCCCCAGACATCTAAGGGACGATCCAAGTACCTATTCCCTTCCCCACCCCCATGCGCCCCCAGAAAACAAGTTACTCCACCCCTATAAAGTATTCCAGGTCCTAATACTCTCCCTGCTCCTGTGAAACTCCCATTCCCTCAAGGTGTCAGCCCTGTGTTTGGAAGAAAATAGGTGCTGAAAGCACTTCACACCAACGTGTGGATTCCTATGGAAGGAACACACCCACAGCTATTCACATTCCTAAAATTGTGCCTCTCGTCAACCCTAAGGAATCTGGGCTGGAATTTCAGTCACTCTAAGGAGAGCCACACAACACTGAGGTGGGAGATGGGTGATGTCCAACTGATGGGGACACAGCATCACTCCCAGGCCACCTGCTCCTGGGCCTGAATGTCTCTAATCCCCTGGGTGTAAGAAGTGTAAGAACCACCAGCAACACTTGATAAAATGCAGATTCCTGGGTCTGGCCCCCAGAGATACTAATTCTGTAGGTCTGGATGGAGCCCTGAAATCTGCATATTCAACATGCAACTCAGATGACTCCGATGCAGACAGCCATAGACCACACTGTGCACTTCAGTACGACTCAGTCATGACCGATTCCTGCTTCTCTGTTTCCACCCATCTGCAGCCTCTCACAGCTGTTTATCCCCAGGACCAGGGAGTTAGTAGGGAAGATGTTGCCCCCAAAGTTTTCCATGTGGACACTGTAGCCAGAATGACCTCTGCCAATACTTGACACTTAGTAATTTACAGATACAATTGCCTGGAATTTGCTTCAATTGAATCCAAAGGTTGAAAAAAATAGCTAAAGAGGACATGGCAAAGATGCCTGATGGCATTAGACTTTCCACTGTGCAGTAGAGAATATCAAAAGTAAATATCCAGATTTTTTTACTCAGCAAGGCCAGATTTAAAAAGGAAAAAAACTGGCCAGGCGCGGTGGCTGACACCTGTAATCCCAGCACTTTGGGAGGCCGAGGTGGATGGATCACTTGAGGTTGGGAGTTCAAGACCAGCCTAACCAACATGGAGAAACCCCGTCTCTATTAAAAATACAAAATTAGCCAGGCATGGTGGCGTATGCCTGTAATCCCAGCTACTTGGGAGGCTAGGCAGGAGAATCGCTTGAACCTGGGAGGCGGAGGTTGCCATGAGCCAAGATTGCGCCATTGCACTCCAGCTTGGGCAACAAGAGCGAAACTCTGTCTCAAAAAAAAAAAAAAAAAAAAAGCCGGGCGCGGTGGCTCAAGCCTGTAATCCCAGCACTTTGGGAGGCCGAGACGGGTGGATCACGAGGTCAGGAGATCGAGACCATCCTGGCTAACACAGTGAAACCCCGTCTCTACTAAAAATACAAAAAAACTAGCCGGGCGAGGTGGCGGATGCCTGTAGTCCCAGCTACTCAGGAGGCTGAGGCAGGAGAATGGCTTAAACCCGGGAGGCAGAGTTTGCAGTGAGCTGAGATCCGGCCACTGCACTCCAGCCTGGGCGACAGAGCGAGACTCCGTCTCAAAAAAAAAAAAAAAAAAGAAAAAAGAAAAAAATTAAAATTAAATAAAGGAAAAAGATTTTAAAAAGAAAGAATGTCCAGATTTTGATAACTGTGCTGTGGTTATATTCTTGTTCTCAGAAAATATACACTAAAATATTTAGAGATAAAAGGACAGATGTCTCCAACTTATTCTTAAATGGTTCAGAAAAAATATATATATATATATACACACACACACCTATATACATACATAGAGGAAATGATAAAGCACATGGGGCAAGATGTCAACTGGTGAATCTGGATAGAGTCTACGGGAGTTCCTGGTACTATTCTTAACAACTGTTCTATGAGCTTGAAATTACACATCAAAGTAAAACAGTTACAAAGAAAAAAAATCCCCAGATGCATGTGAGGCAGCGGTAACAGACTTTATTCTCTTTATTTTGTATATGTTTAACACTTTCTATAATTAAAAAAAAAATTACCTATACCAGGCTTCAGGTGATGGTTTGAGTGATGCTCACCCCAGGCTAGCTGGAGAACCTAGACACAATTTACAGCCTCATGGGAAAATGAATTGTGAGTGAGGAGTACACCTAAATCTGCAGTGCCATCTTCCACATCATATTCCCAACCCCTAACACCAAAAAGAAATAGCTTCACCATTTTATCTTTACGATGTTACTTCTCTCTGATGATAAAATTAATATCAATTCTTTTTGGGGGGAGGAAATCTTATGCAAAGGCAATTGTAAACCAGAAAATAAAATCACATTTTAGATACACATTGCCTCTATCACAAAAGGAGTTTCTATTAAGACAAGTGAGTGAAAGCCCCAGAATTTAGACAGTGCTCTAATGCCTTTCTTTACATGGTTTTGGGACATAAATTTAAGCCAGAATAACAGACTGATTTTTTTAAGTTCTCATTAAATTAGAACTGTGAAAGGGATAGAAGCTGAAGATTATATGGATTATGTAAGAAGAGGATGCAAATGCAGAGGTGATATTAAAAACATTTGACAACCCACAGGGCACCAGCCAATCAAAAACAGTCAGAACAGATGTAGATTTAAGCCCTGCAGCTGGTCCAGGCATTAACCCTTTAGCTCCTGGATTGTTGACGATTCCAGGAGTACCAGGGAAGGCAGCAGCTATTCACTATTTCAATATTTTAACAACTAGTAGGGCCACAGTGGCACACACTGTGCACACACAGTGGCACAGCTCTGTCCGTAGGGAATAGTAGTTCTAATAGCTGTGGCTTGTTCCAACTCTCATGGGAGCTCTGCCAAGTTAAGTGCAGATTCCATCTATACTTACAGGGTAGTGGCTTCTCTCGCCGCCCCCCACCCCCCTCCCAGCTCCAGATGACGCTGTAGGAAACCAGAATATGCCGCTCCAAAATATGCTACTCTGGCATAAGGATTATTCTGAGCTGAAAGCAACTGAAAAGAAGCAGATACAAGAAGAGCTCTCTGCCCTCCCCTTATTTGCCTAAAAGTGGGACATAAATTTACAAAGGCAAAAGGGTCTTCCTCCCCTCTTTACCGGGAAAAGCAAAGGATGACCATGGAAGACAA
This sequence comes from Macaca mulatta, assembly GCF_049350105.2. NCBI lineage: Eukaryota > Metazoa > Chordata > Mammalia > Primates > Cercopithecidae > Macaca > Macaca mulatta. The sequence continues at coordinate 51,003,075 of NC_133410.1, read as the reverse complement.
AGTCAGACCCCTAGCAGCCTTGAGACATCAAAGGAATCTACATAACAAGCCTTACTAACTACCCTTTATCAATTTGCCTTCCCTCCAGACTCAAAGTCCTTTTTGTTTGTCCTGTCACTTCTTTATAAATTTACTGTTCTTTGTTGAAAATGGTTACGTAAGCCTAAATGCAAAGTCACCTCCTTGAGAATTACTCGTTCCCTGGTTCTCTCTCATGTATACCTGATGAGGTATGTATGTCCATAAACTTCCATTTGTTTTTCTCTTGCTAGTCTGTCTTTTGCTACAGGGGGTCTGTCCCCACTAAAAATGACAAAGGGTGGATAGAAAATTATTTTTTCTCCCTCTACAGAGTCTAAAGTAACTTGAGTATAGCTAAAAAATGCTAATGACTCACCCACTTTTCAATTGCTACAGAGCCAAACAATGGATTTGGGGTTGAGAGGTGAAAGAGGGGAGATATGTACGCATTATTCACACTTACTAATAAATATCTCCTTTGGCTAATAGAGACTCCAGGGCAAAACGAATGTTTCTGGGGACACTCAAGTGAGTCACAGGCTGAGAATAGAGATGAGCTTTATTGTAACCATCTGCAAAAGCTTCTTATGAACCTATTAGAGGAGTGGGTTGATAAACTACTCCACGGGACAATTACATTTTAGAAATTCATTTCTAACTTCATGCATGGAAGTTTGAAAGTAAGAATATTTTCCATTATCTACCTCTGCCTAAAGAACAGTAAGTTGGTTAGGGTACTGGGGGAAATTACAGCTGTTCCTTTCAGTAATGAAAGGGAGAAGGGTAGAGACCTGATCTTTGTTTTCTTACACAATGGGTGCCCCAGGCTGTAAGTAATTAAATATTTGCTTAATAAATGCTTTTTGATGTTAAAAAGGAGGGTGCTGTTAGAGATGGCCTTTCCAACTTAGGTCATAGGCTGCATTTGTAAGCCATTGTCTCTTCAGAGAACCAAGCTAAAACCAACACAGCCCAAACAGCAAGTGTGTGACAATGTTCATAGAATAGGTAGTGATACAGGAAAAAAATAAATTTAAACCTGATTTCTTTTTTTTTTTTTTTTTTTTTTTTTTTTTTTTTTTTTTTTTTGAGAGGGAGTCTGTCTCTGTCGCCCAGGCTGGAGTGCAGTGGCCGGATCTCAGCTCACTGCAAGCTCCACCTCCCGGGTTTACGCCATTCTCTTGCCTCAGCCTCCCGAGTAGCTGGGACTACAGGCGCCCGCCACCTCGCCCGGCTAGTTTTTTTTTGTATTTTTTAGTAGAGATGGGGTTTCACCGTGTTAGCCAGGATGGTCTTGATCTCCTGACCTCGTGATCCGCCCGTCTCGGCCTCCCAAAGTGCTGGGATTACAGGCTTGAGCCACCACGCCCAGCCTAAACCTGATTTCTAAACTCTATTCATGTCTTGTTTCATTTTCAAGCTCATTGGCATTTGATTTTTTTCTCTATTTAAGAGGCAATCTTTGGCCAGGCGCAGTGGCTCACGCTTGTAATCCCAGCACTTTGGGAGGCCAAGGCAGGTGGATCACCTGAGGTCAGGAGTTCGAGACCAGCCTGGCCAACCAGGTGAAACCCCATCTCTACTAAAAATACAAAAATTAGCCGGGCTTGGTGGTGCTTGCCTGTAGTCTCAGTTACTGGGAAGGCTGAGGCAGTAGAATCACTTGAACCCGGAAGGTGGAGGTTGCAGTGAACCAAGATCACACCATTGCATTCCAGCCTGGGGGACAAGAGCGAGACTTCACCTTAAAAAAAAAAAGGCAATCTTCAAAAACTTCCACCCCAGAAGACCCAACAGCCACCAGGAGCAACACAGATCAAGCATTACCTTAAGTAGGCACTTTACATGCTTTGTTTGACTGAAAGGTTTTATACAATGGCTATGCCACATTCCCGCTCTACACATTTTTTCTGACATCTGCCCTTTAAAGTAAAGTTTTCCATCCTCTCCAGCCAAAAGCTATTGTTTTGTTTCACACAGTTACGCCCTCCTCCTAAGCAAGATCTTTGTTCCTAGATTGTTTGTGCAAATAAAAAGTACCTGCTGTGTGAGGTTAAGTGAGGATGTGCTGGCCTTATAAATACTCCCTTTTTAAGCAAAATCTGAGGCAAGAGAACAGAAATCTGGTTGTGACTTCATCAGTGAGATTCTTTGTCACTTGAAAGACGTGGAAAATGACCAACCAAGAAAATGATCAGTCTGGGGAAAGTATGTCACCATGGAGAACCTTGGTAAAGAACCCATTCTAAGTCACTGGTTTTCCCTCTTTTTTTTTTTGTTTTTTTTTCTTCTAATTCAGTTCCAGGAACCCTCTTACAAGGGTGTTTAAAAATTACCTGTGCCCAGAGTAACCTACCACTGTACTGAGAAAAGCACACTGAAATGTAAAACACAGAAGCCAGACCTTTCCAGGGAATGGAGGCAACACCAAGGAAGGCCATGGAGAAGAGGTGTTGGCTGTCTCAACAGCCACACCCTCCGCTTCCTTCAAGCCAGAACCTCTGTTTCGTTTGGCTCTTTTGCCCTAGCCTCATGTGACTCAGTGGCTGCTATGGTCTGAATGTTTGTCTTCCCTCCAAAATTCCTATGTTGAAATCCTTACCTTCAAGGTAGTGGTATTAGGAGGTGGGGCTTTGGGGAGGTGATTAGGTCATGAGGATGGAACCATCAGGAATGGGATTAGTGCCCTCTAAGGCACTAAGGAAAGGCTGCTGAGCTAGACTCAGTGACTCATGCCTGTAAGTCGAACACTTTGGGAGGCTGAAGTGGAAGGATCACTTGAGGCTAGGAGTTTGAGACCAGCCTGGACAACATAAAAAGATCCCCATTCTCTACAAAAATAATAACGTAAAAAATTAACCAGGTATGGTAGTGTGCCCCTGTAGTCCTAGCTACTTGGGAGGCTGGAGTAGGAGGATCCCTTGATTCCAGGAGTTTGTGGTTAGAGTGAGCTGTGAGTACACCACAGTACTCCAGCCTAGGCCACAGAACAAGACCCTGTCAATCAATCAAACAATCAATCAATCCTTTTTAAAAGGCTGGAGAGAGAAGAGACCCTTCACCCCTTGCCATGTGAAGACACAGCAAGAAGGCACCATATATGAATAAGGAAGTGGGTCCTTACCAGACACCAATCTACCGATGCATTGTTTGTGGACCTCCCAGCCTCCAGAACTCAGAAATAAATTTCTTCTGTTTAAAAGCCACCCAGTTTGTGGTATTATGATATAGTGTCCTGAACAGATAAAGAAAGTGTCCAACCCTAATCAGGCTGAACCACCCATAGTAATCCATCCCCTTCCCAATAATTGGTTTAACAAGGGACACATGACACAATCCTACAAGTGAGACTTTTTTAAAAAATCTTTTTTTTGACAGTCTTGCTCCGTCACCCAGGCTGGAATGCAGTAGCATGATCTCGGCTCACTGTAACCTCTGCCTCCTGGGTTCAAGCAATTCTCGTGCCTTAGCCTCCCGAGTAACTGGGATTACAAGTGTTCATGATCACTCCCAGCTAATTTTTGTATTTTTAGTAGAGATGGGGTTTTGTTATATTGGCCAGGCTGGTCTGGAACTCCTGGCCTCAAGTGATCCACCCATCTCTGTCTCCCAAAGTGGTGGGGTTTCAGGCATGAGCCATTGTGCCTGGCCACAAGTGAGATTTAAGAGGACACCAGCTGTGAGGATCAGCTGTGAGGTAACCAGGAAAGATTTTGTCTCTGATAAAATGAAACTTCAGGAAGGGGCCGCCACCTCTTTCTCCTTCCATAGGACATTGTTACAACTCCACGTGCTGCCCGGAACTCTGGCAGCCACCTTGTAACCATGAGGAAAACTGAATGCGACAAGCGACCATGGCGAAAACAAACCGGCTATTTGATGGCATTGCTGGGTCATCCTAAAAGTGCCCTATCTCCAGATTTTTTATCAGTGAAATTAGAAATTTTCCTTTTAAGCCATCTGAAGCTGAATTTTGTGATACCTGGAGCCAAAAGCATCCTAATACAATTTGCTACACAAGTTTGCAGAAGGCAGCCCTCCCCTCAGGCCTCTCCACTGTTGCCCGTTCATCTGTTAAATAGACAAGCTGGATTCCCAAGGGCCATGCACAGTCTCCTTGCTATTTTTCCTCAGCTCTGTTCGTGAAAACAAAATTAATTTTCTAGTCCATGAATTAAACATTGCTGCTGCCGGCTGAAAGATTTTAACAACAGCCTTTTGTTGACAGAGAAGCAGGATGCTGACATGTTCTAAAATAAGCTACAAGGAGTCAGAAGGGTAGGAGGGGAAGCAAAGGGGAGGAGGCCATCAAAAGGAAAAACTGCAAAATCCCACTCAAGTCCAGCTTCTCTAAATGGTCAGCCTGTGATTGAACTCGTGTGCAGATGAATCACCTGGAGATATCGTTAAAATGCAGATAGTGATTCTGTGGGGTCGGTGAGGTCTGGGATTTGTTTTCTCTAACAAGCTCCCAGGTGATGCTGATGCTGGTGGTCCGAGGACCACACTTTGAGTAGCAAGGCCCTTAAGGCTCAGGCAACTGCAGCTGTAAGACTGTCTGCATGTTTGTTCTAAAGCTCTGGAACGTCTCCAGAGAGAAACCAGCAACGTGCCAAGACCCACAGAGTACTCCAACCTTCCTAGTAAGCAGCAGGCCCTGCAGTAGCCCCAACACCTGCAAAAATGGGGAGCGAGATGAAAAAGGACAGATCCTTCTTCCCTGGAACGTGGGCTCGTGGGAATCAGCTGCTAAAAGGTAGTTTCAAAGAAAGAATGAGGGGGAATGGGAACAACCCCCTCTCCACACATGTACCTTTTAGAAACAGGAGAAAGAGTACAGGATAAAGGAAGGAAGGGGAAGGAGGACGGGCTCGGGTTTGGTCTGAGTTTGTGATAGCCTTAGGGTTTTGTTGTTGTTGTTGTTGTTGTTGTTAGTGTATTTGTTTGTTAGTAATTTTTCCCCCAGGACTGAGTCTGAGTCTGTGAAATCAAATGCCCAACTGAGATTTTATTCCAAGCCTCCCCTCAGCTCCATGCAGCCTGAGGCAGGCGACCAGCCCCACTTCAAGCCCACTTAAGAGTCAGGGACACTCGCACCCAATGAGATGTTTGTCCCAGCGTCTTTCCTGAACAATTTCACACATCCCACCGACAAGTGCTGGTCTAGAAATTGGGCTTGAGACTGTTCCTCCACACTAGAAATCATGGGTACATACAATAGGCTGAGAGGAGGAGGTGAGAGCCGGTGGGAAGGCTGCAGGGAGCCCTGGGCAGCCTCTCTTTCCACAAACCAGATGAGGTCTGCTGAATCTTCTCACCTCTGAGCAGAGACCTCCAGCGCGTCTCCCTCTCCACGTCATGTTCCTCTCTCTCTACTCTACTCACCAGCCATGCTGAACAACTGAGTTCTTGAGCTGCCCTGCCCTGTCTCTCTTTCCTCGGGACCTTTGCTCAGGCTGTGATGCCAGCTCACCCAGCCTCCCCACAACCATCCCTGTACCTGCCAGGCTCCACTTGGCTCCTACCTTTGGGGAGCCTCCCAATTCCCCCTAAGCTGGCACTGCTTCTCGGTCCCACAGCACCCGAGTATGGATGGTGCCTTGAGGGGTGTCACCTGTGCACCTGTTTCTCCAACTGCCCTGTAAGTGCCATGAAGTCAAGGACGGTGCCAGTGCTTGGCAGGTAATGAGTAAGTAAGAAATATTGTTGAATAAGGAAATTGAATAATGGTTCTCAGCCCGCTGTGCATTAGAAACACCTGAATAGCTTAAAATAAAGAAAAAGCCAGGGCATCTCTTTTAGACATTCCAATTCATCAGGCCTAGGTAAAGAAAGGCCCGGCCTTCTGATAATTTTAAAAGCTACCCAAGTGATTCTGATGTGCCACTATTTCTGACAATCATTGGAATGTAAAAAATGATTAGTGGGCTGGGCGTGGTAGTTCACGCCCATAATCCCAGCACTTTGGGAGGCCAAGGCGGGTGGATCATGAGGTCAGGAGACTGAGACCATCCTGGCCAACACAGTGAAACCCCATCTCTACTAAAAATACAAAAATTAGCCTGCTGTGGTGGCATGCACCTGTAGTCCCAGCTACTCAGGAGGCTGAAGCAGGAGAATCGTTTGAACCTGGGAGGCGGAGGTTGCAGTGAGCCGATATCGCGCCACTGCACTCCAGCCTAGGCGACAGAGCAAGACTCCGTCTCAAAAAAAAAAGAAATAAAAAAAGATTAGTGGATGAATGAATATGTGCCTGCAGGCACGACTGTGAGGATCTCTCTTGTGACCATTCACACATGTAATGAACAAACAACAGGCATTTGTGAGGGAAAACAGCTGGTACCTGTTGTTGTGGCCACCAATCCATTGTCAGGGGAAACACAACTGGGGTAAAACAACAACAACAACAAAAAACCCTGCCTTAGGCTGGGCGCGGTGGCTCAAGCCTGTAATCCCAGCACTTTGGGAGGCCGAGACGGGCGGATCACAAGGTCAGGAGATCGAGACCATCCTGGCTAACATGGTGAAACCCCGTCTCTACTAAAAATACAAAAAAACTAGCCGGGCGAGGTGGTGGGCGCCTGTAGTCCCAGCTACTCGGGAGGCTGAGGCAGGAGAATGGCGTAAACCCGGAAGGCGGAGCTTGCAGTGAGCTGAGATCCGGCCACTGCACTCCAGCCTGGGCAACGGAGCGAGACTCCGTCTCAAAAAAAAAAAAAAAAAAAACAAACCCTGCCTTTACCCAGGACCAGGGTTTCCTGATAACCACGGAGCTTTCTTCCAGAGGGCTGGCTAGACTGTCTCGCCCTCCAAAGGAAGAGAGCTGAACAGAGGGAATGAGCGAAGAGAAACACTAAGGAAACGTGTGGATGGAAAAGGAAGGCTAACATTTACTCTGTGCCGACTTCCAGGCAAGCTACTTACTGCACTGTTTCATTTGATTCCAGGTACAGCCTAATGCTGGTTGTACTCTTATTACACCCAAGGTTGTAGCACTTCCAAAGAAACATGGGACAAAGGAATGGGTAGACTGCATTCCAGAGAATACAGAATTTCAAAATAAATGTTCAATGAAAAAAAAAATGCTACTCAAAGACACTTTTATAGATCCTTAAAACAACAGCAAAAAACAAACAAACAAAAAAAACACGGCTGTGTCACCCTTTTGCAAATCTATCACTGACTTTTTCCAAGCAACTATTATAATTTTATGCCACACACAAAACTAGGTAAGGTGAAAACTAAAATAGCAAGGTCATGATTAAATATTTGGATTTAAAAGCTGTGCCTGGCCAGGCAGTGGCTCACACCTGTAATCCCAGCACTTTGGTAGGCCCAGGCGTGCGAGTCACCTGAGGTCAGGAGTTTGAGACCAGCCTGACCAACATGAAGAAACCCTGTCTCTACTAAAAATACAAAATTGGCCAGGTATGGTGGTGCATGCCTGTAATCCCAGCTACTGGGGAGGCTGAGGCAGGAGAATCGCTTGAACCCGGAAGGCAGAGGTTACAGTGAGCTGAGATCACGCCATTGCACTTGCACTCCAGCCTGGGCAACAAGAACGAAACTCCATCTCGAAAAAAAAATGCTGTGCCTTACATTTGAGTCACAAGTACTCCAAGTCTGAGACAGACCAGTAAGCCAGTGCAGGTTTCATGACCAGGCCCCTACCTTGGGAGGTAATAATAGTAGATAGCATTGAGCATCTACTCTTTAGCAGGGCCTTTAGCATATGCCCTATCCAGGCACAGTGGCTCATGCCTGTAATCCCAGCACTTTGGGAGGCCAAGGCAGGAGGATCGCTGGAGCCCAGGAGTTCAAGACCAGCACTAGCAACATAGTGAGACCCCATCTCTACAAAAAAAAAAAAAAAAAGCTGGGTGCAGTGGCACACATTTCTAGCCCTGGCTACTTGGGAGGCTGAGGTGGGAGGATCACTTGAACCCAGGAGGTTGAGACTGCAGTGAGCCATGATGGCACCGCTGCCCTCCAACCTAAGTGACACAGCAAGACCTTGTCTCAAAGAAAATACACATGCCCCAATTCTCAAATAACTGTCAACTCAGTATTACTGTATCCATTTTACAGATGAGGAAACTGAGGCTCACAAACTGTAAAGAAACGAGTCTGAAGTTGAACTTAGCAATGTCAGGCTTCGCACCAGTTTCTACTCTGCAGCTCTCTTTCTCATTTCATGGTCACAGTGCCGTCTGCAGTGACCTTGATCAGTTTGTTTGTTTTAAAATTGAGTCAATAATGTTAACCTCAATCTATGTTCATACTTGTTGGGACTATTAGCAAAAGCACACTCTATTCCCTGCGGTCTAGCTGCAATCCAGGCTTGGGTAAGGCTCTTAATGCTTGCCCATTTGTTAAAAATGCAAGAGTTGTAACAACAATGGGCTTGGAATTACAGGGTTTGAAAGGAAGAGTCATTCACTTTTCTTAGATTTTTAGTAGTTTAATTGAGCATTAAAGATTTTTTAAAATGATGAGTCAAAGGAAGAGGGAGGGAGAAAAACAAGTCAAAACTGAGACTCCAAGAGATTCAGAGAAATGATGTGGCCCTGTTTCTGTAGCAATTGTAACTGGCTGTGCTCAAAAATCCCAAAGAAAATGCTAAAGACCAGCTGAGTTGTCAGCTGAACAAAAAGATCCCAGCTACAAAACAATGATCTTTTGGAGGAAAATAGGAGGAAGATGGAATGAAAGAGAAGGGCATGAAGGAGGGAGGAAGTACAGAAGGGATTTGTGTTCATCTCTCTTTGGAACGTTGAGAAAGAGCCCTTATTTCCAAGGCCAAATCTATCTTTTCTATGCAAGAGAGGCACTGAAGCCAAGTTCTGTGCCAGCGTTGTGGAATTTATTGTGCTTCCGGAAGAGTTTTTTTTCTTCTGCTAAAGAAAAAGGGCCAGTATTAGGACCAATAATAATGACAGTGAATAATTAACACCAACCAAGAGCCAGGCACTGTGCTCAGTGATTTACACACATCATCTAATTTGATTCTCACAACTTTAGGAACAAACAGTATTAACATATCCATTTTAAAGGTGAGAAAACTGCTTCAGAGATGTAAATTTGTCCAAGGCCATTCACCTGGTAAGTAAATAGAAGAGCAGGGATTCACATTCAGATCTGCATGTCTACTGAGCCTTGCTTACTCTAGAAAACCTTGGGGCAAGACAGAAGTCCATGACCATGCATTCTTGGGGCTCCTCAACAACCTGAGGGACTTGATGGAAAAGAAGCACAACCCAGTGAAGACATCAGGACCAGATACAGGTTACCTGATACCCAACGGAAGACAGCTCATCTTTGGGCACATTTCAGAATGTGACTGGTGGACCAGCGCCTTCCAAGCCCCAGCTTCTACTGACCACCTCATCACCCCACACTGCCTTGTTAATCTCCACCACTTCTCAGCTTCCTTGGCATATACTGAATCCCACATAGGATGGTGCAGATGCTCCAAGAATCCAGCAGGGCACCAGAGAACCCTATATCTGCCTTAACAATAGTCACGTTTGCCCCAAGACAGGATAGAAGGATGGCTGATCTATCAAAGGAAACAGGGAAAATTACTGCTTTGCATGCCTGGTGCTGTCACTGAAGTTATGAGGAAAATAGTGATGATGTCACTATGGGACACATTTAGGGGACTCGGATGACATTTAGGGAAAAAACAGAAAAGGCCCTGATGTTTCTGGGAGGCATCAGCTAGATGTCTGGAGGCCATCAGGGGAGGCTCCGCTGGGAAGCAGCCCCAGGACTCACACCTCCACACGGTAACTGCAAGGCATCACTCCCTGCTCTACCCATCTTGGGATTCAGGGCATTGACTAACTGTCTCTTTGGCAAGAAACTCCCAAGCAGGCATTTTTGTGAGCTCAAGCCTTCAGATGCAGGCTTTTCGTCTAGTTGGAGTTTGCTTTCGGTCCTTGAAAGTCATGAACTCATTGCTGAGGACCTAGGGGCACCAAGAGCATTCTGTTCTGACCGCCTGCCCACTCATAAAACGAAAAGGATAAAAAAGGAAAACAACATGCTCTGGCCCCAGGGAGAACTAACAACTTGATGAACTAACAATTTGATGGCTCTTTCACGGATGACATTTTACCACCACGCGAATTACTCTCCGCACACTGCACATCCAACACATCCCCTGCTGGGTGCACTGCATAGAGGCCTCCCCTTTCCAGCGCAACTTCATCTGGTGTGGGGGGTGGCAAGCAATGGACAGGCTGACCTCTTTCCTCTACAAGTCAGGTCCTTGAAGTGCATGAGCAGACCACTAGGGCATGAGCTTGGCCCTAATGCTACACATAACTGGTAGGGAGGTGATGAAAAAGGGCCTTCAGTGCGGTGGACATTTGTGGATCAAGGCACCAGGGCTTTCACTGAAAATAACCCTGAGTCAGTCGTCTGCCTAGTCCCTCTGCTTACCCTATGTAGCCTAGCCATGAGCACAGCTGATCTTAGCTGGTCTCTGATTGTCCCTCATTCCTTCCCTCAGAGCTATTCATGAGACTGGGTACAGTGGCTCACGCCTGTAATCCCAGTACTTTGGGAGGACTGCTTGAGCCCAGGAATTCAAGACCGGCCTGGGCAACATGGTGAGACCCCACTGCTACCAAAAAAAAAAGAAAAATAAAATAGCCAGGTGTGGTGGTGCACATCTGTAGTCCCAGCTACTTGGGAGGCTGCAGTGGGAGCATTGCTTGAGCCCAGGAGACTGAGACTGCAGTGAGCTATGATCGTGCCACTGCACTCCAGCAAGACCCTGTCTCACCAAAAAAAAAAAAAAAAAAAAAAGGCAGCAGAAGCAGTAGCTATTCATCAGATAAGACCCATTGTTTGGAATGTTTCTAAGTCACAATTTTGGACCTTAAAACTCTAATATCTACCATTGTCTGCTATTTTTCTTTTTTTTTTAGGGAGGCAATGAAGGTGGGCAGAGAATTAAGACTTACGGGCTGGGCGCAGTGGCTCACGCCCTTAATCTCAGCAGTTTGGGAGGCCAAGGAGGGCGGATCACGAGGTCAGGAGATCAAGACCATCCTGGCTAACATGGTGAAACCCTGTCTGTACTAAAAATACAAAAAATTAGCCAGGCGTGGTGGCGGGCGCCTGTAGTCCCAGCTACTTGGGAGGCTGAGGCAGGAGAATGGCGTGAACCCAGGAGAGGGAGCTTGCAGTGAGCCGAGATCACATCACTGTACTCCAGCCTGGGCAACAGAGCGAGACTCTGTCTCAAAAAAAAAAAAAAAAAAAAAAAAAAAAAGACTTAGGAAGTAGCAGATGAAGCAAAGGCAGAATTTATCCAGGGAGGTATGGGATGGGGTTTGGGACATGCATCACAAAGGGGAAACCGGATTCCTTCAGTTTGTTAACTTCTCTAAGGAAGCTAGAGGAGACCTGGGCCTGGGAGGTGTCCTCTAAGCCAGTCTTTCAGAACAAAGGTACTATCTTCACCACAGAGTGCAGTCTGGAAAGGGGTGACCTGGCAAACTTGGAGAGAAGGGCTTTGTCCTTGTGGTTCCTGGACCCATGCCAGGGTCTTGGGGCTCAGAGGCTGTAAGGAGTGGAGCCTGTGAGCCCTAGGCATGTAAGATAATATTTTAAGTGCTCACTGTTCCCTGAGCACTCTCTGAACACCACAGCTATTAAAGATAAGCCTCAATCCCCTAGAGGCCGCGGGGCTCTGAGGACCAAGCCCAGCCCTGCCTGGGGCGGGGGGGAGGGCGCTTGCTGGAGAACTCTGGGCAATAAGGGCTTTGGTTGGCAGCGTGGGAGTGTTCATGAAGCAACAGCAGAACCTCATAGTCTAGTCAGTTGAAGAATTAAACCAACAAGGTGATGGTAAAAAGGACACAGAAATGAGGAGGTGCACTGAGAGAAGGAAAGATAAAGCAGCAGATTTCCCAGAGCTTTGGGGAGACTTTAAAGGCTTTAGGGATCCCGAAAGATCCTACCTCTCTAACCATCCCTCAACTCTGCTGTGCCCTCCCTGAGCCACACCCCCTAAGAGGTACCCACTTCTGGATGGGTTTGCTTCCAAGAGCAGGGACTGCAGGGTTTCAAAGGAAGGCTTGGAACCATAGTGGCCCCATTATCTACCTAGGCATTTGCAGCTGGCACCATGCCAAAAAAGCCTTGCAGAAAGAGGTCTTATTTTCTTCCTTCTTCTTCCCCTATGGAAATAAAAGTAGGTTGTGTTTCTTAGAGATCAGGGAAACGGGAGCTGGAAGGGCATCTTGAATTACCTCGTCAAATTCTCACTCAGCATATCAATGTCTGTGCCTTTTGTCCTGGCTACTGCCGCTTCAGTAAAGGAGGCCAAAACCAGTTATTGCGGCCAGGGCGGCTGCGAAGTGGTTCAAAGATCAACGACTGGGGTCGTGCAGGGTGGGCACGGAGCCCCTGGAGCCTAGGGGAAGGGGAATAGTGGTCGGTGCCTGGGCTCCCTTCCCTACTGGCAGGAGTGGGGGTGTACGGAAGGAGGGTACCAGGAGAGCCACAGGTGCGGAACAGACCCGCCCTGGCCAGACGGTAACAGGGTTTGGAGAAGGCTCTGCACAGCCACAGTCGGAGCTTCGTGCTAGGGTCAGACCGCTCTCGCCATGGGCTCGGTTTGCTCACTGAGAAACTTCCGAAGAACTGCAAATGGGCATAGAAGATTGCGGTGGGAGCAGGGACAGGGGCCTTGGAGAGGCAAGAGGGGAACCGGTATCTTCCATCTGGTGCGCGTAAACCAAGATTCTATCCTGTGCCGGGTCTCTCCTCCCTGGTCCAACTCCCTTTCTTGTCCTCATCTCAGCCCCCAAGGTCCGTGGCCCGCGGAGGTGATGGGGGAGGGAGACGGGGATAGGAGAGACCCATGGACTGCACGGGTTAAACAACCACCCGCCCGTCCTCTCTCACTGAGAACCGATTCAGCCTGTGCCGAGCCTCTCCTTTCGCGCGCCTCTGCGCCAGCTGTGGCGCCGCAGGACTCCGGGTCCCCTCGGCTCTCCATAGGGAAGCCGGCAAATGCGCTTCCTTACGCAGACCGCGGCGGGGTAGGGGGGCGCGGAAGTTGAAAATACCGGAACGAAAACACCTGCCCGTCCCAAGGGACGGAGAACTGGATGCCAAGGGGGCCCGGGGCGCGCAGCGGGAGGCGAGGAGAGACCCGCGGTCGCTGCGCACCTCCCGCAGCCGAGGGGCCAGCGGCGACCTCGCGCGCCGCAGCGCGGCCTGGCCACTGAGCCCAGGGCGCAGGGGGCGCCGGCGGGACTTACCCCAGAGCAGAGTGAGCGGCTTGGCTTTGGGGATGAGCACCAGGGAGTACACGGCCCCCAAGTGGAGCAGGCTCATCAGGACGACGTTCCTCCAGACGATGTTCTGCCGCTGCCCGCGCGCGCCTGGCCTCTCCGGGCCGCCGCCGCCCTCCGAGCTTTCGAGCCCGGCACGGATTTCTTCCTTGGCGTCGCAGAAGGGGATCTTCCCCGCGTCGGTGGCCGGGCCTGGCATGGCTGGGCGAGGTGGGCGCCCGCAGCAGCAGCAGCAGGCAGGCAGGCGCTCGGCCCGAGCGGAGATCGAGGGTGGGGGCGGGGGCTTCTGCCTTTTAGGGGGGAATTCTCCGCACGTCCTGTCCCCTCCTTCCAGCCCTTCTCCCGGACTCCTGCACTCTTCCCCAGGGTCTTAGCGTGGCCTAGGAATGCAGATCTTGGCGGCCGGCATCTGTTGCTGGCGTATCCCCCATACGGCTGCCTGGGCTGAACTCGGCGGCGAGAAAGAGCAGGCGCGCGCGGGGCGGGAAGGGCGCGCGGCCGGGGAGGGGTGCTGTGGAAACGGAGCTGGACCGGTGACGCGGGAGGGAGAGCTCCGAGGGAGCGTGGAAGAAAACCCTGCATAGCTACAGCCAATCAGGAGCGCCCGTGCGGCTCTTAAGGAGAAGGGCGCCTCCCGGCCTCCGCGGCCGGGCTCTTCTGGGCCGAACTGGGGAGCCCATTAGGCTGGGGTTGGCCGCCTCCGCCCGGGGGCGGGTGGGAGGTAGCTCCCGGGACAGGGAGCCTGCAGGGCGGCTCACAGCGCTTCTGCTTTTGTGTGTGTGTGACCCCCAAAATGCCTTTTATGGTATTTTTCCAGTCCCTCCCCCTGACAAAAAAACAAAACAAAACAAAAAAACTTCCTGAAACTATCATCCCTTTGAGAAGCCTTTTATTTCTTCTCAAGCCTCAGGCCACCTGGGTTGGAGAATTTTAAATACTTGCTTGGAGTCGCGACACTAGTTAAGGCCAGGCAGACGATGAGAATCAGAAGTCCCTGAGTCTGCCAGTTAGGAGGGCTCCTCAGGCCAGGGGAGGGTTGGAGGGCAGCTGCTGGTTCTGAATTAGGCAGCTGTGGATGACCCAGACACACAGTAAGTGCTCAGTTGGTGCTTGTTAGGTGATGCACAGATGATTTAGGCCAGTTCGCTGCCATCGGTGCCCTGCCAACCCGCTCGGCCCATCAGCCGCGCCACTCTGTTTATGGTCAATTCTAGCTAATCAGCGCACTTCTGCACGGTCTCCTTAGCTCCCAGTGAGGAACACTACCTTGAAATCAACACCATTGAGAATCGGGCTTTACAAAAAATCACCCAGAACGTTCCAAGGAAAATTAATCTGTGAAAGATTTGTGTCTGCCCACTTCTCTCCTAAAGCTGATGGTTTACGAACTCTCCAGAGAGGACCCTAGTTGCACAGAAAATGGAGGGAGGGTTGAGCTGGAAGTGTCTGAAGCAGGTGTGACCACACTTGCGGGCAGGCGGCAGAAGGAAAAGGGCTCAGGACCGCAGCTCTGAGTTCTAGTTTTAACTGGCTGGAACCCAGCCCAACTTTCTGGGCACAGATTTCCTTACCTAAGCAGAACTAGTTTCTACTCTTACTTCCAGCTTGCATATTCCATGAATGTGAGTTAGAAGGGGCGCCATTATGTTGACCAAAACCTGCTGATTTTTAGATTAACCGTTGTTAGGAATCATTTTCAGGATTTCAAGAGAGGGAAAAAAAAATTAAATACTGACTGCATGAAAGGGCCATGTATAAGCATCTTATTGTTAGCAGATCTGAGCCAGTCCCAGCAGCCAGACAAAACAATGCCCGATTTAAGCTGAAGCAAGGTATGTGGCACTTGTGGAATCCAGGCCACTGAGTGGGTGTTACTGTGTTGCTTCAGATGGAGCTGAAATTATAGAATTTGCCTGGAGACCAGATAAATGTCGGCGCTATATAATGACCAGTGAGACAATGGAACATGAAGCTGGAGGGTGCGAATTTCATCAGCCTGCTCAACCTGGGCTATGTAATTAATCACTTTTTCTTCTCATACTCCCTCTGCTCCCCATACCCAGCAGATCTTCGTACTCCCTGTGGCTCTCTAGTTCAGACTGTCCTTTTTCTCTGTGGTAGACTAGTTGCCCGGCCAAAAGCCTCTCTCCAGGTTATTGGAAAGGCTCAATGCTGTAAAGACCCTTGTTCTAACCATTCAATCATTTATTTGACATTTATTGGGCATCTGCTATTTGCCAGGACTAGTGGGCACAGGGGATCCAAGGATGAATGATGGTCCCGCCCCTAAAGGAGCTCCCATCTAGGAGCAAAGATGGATCAAACAAATGTAACCTCTTGACTATCACCTTGGAAGGGCAGAAAGTTACAGTCCATTATCAGAAAAAAAAATTTAATTAGGCATCAAACTTACTTACAAAGAGTCCAGGGGAAGCAGCAAAATAGTTCTTTATTGCACCCCTCACCCCGCAACCCCGAACCTTGTTTATTAGGTCAGCTACTCTAACTTGAATCCATCTTGAATGAACATCTTCCTTGCTTCCCTCCAGTGGGTCAGACCAGGTATGGCCAATCGTTTCAGCTGGCTGTCCTCATAACGGAGAAGATGTTTCTGTGTGTTGAGGGAGGAAAGAAGTGTTATTTCGGTTTTTCAGAGCCTGCCTATAAAAGGATTGTTGAAGAAAAATGGTCCCTCCAGGTCCAGCCTCAGAGTGAAACATCTGCAAGATACAAGATATACTCTTGCTAATAATGACGGTCCCCTTTAGCCTATTATGCAACCGGGGTCACTGCCTCTTTTCTCTGTCTTGCCAAAGACCCTAGTATATTTTCTTAGCTTCTGGTCAGGACCCCAGGAGTGAATGAGTATTCACCTGTCCCAGGATGGGGGCAAATGGGACAGTAACCCTTATCCTGTCAAACACATAATTACCAAAAGTGTGATAAGAGCCATAATGGTGGTATACGCAAGATAATGTAGAGGTGCAAAGGAGGGAGTTGTTAATTCACACAGGAGCAGGGAGGAGGGGGAGTGATACCTGGGGAAGGATTTTTAAAAAATATTTAATTGTGGTAAAATACATGTAACATAAAATATATGTAACAAAATTTACCATTGTAACCATTTTTAAATGTACAGCTCAGTAGTGTTAACTATATGCACATTATTGTGCAACCCATCTTCAGGACTTTATCATCTTGCAAAACTGAAACTTTATTCTCATTAAACTCCCCTTTCAATTTCCATCCAGACCCTGGCAACCACTGTGCTACTTTGTTTCAATTAGTTTGACTACTCTAGATACATCACATAAGTGAAATAATAGAGCATTTGTCTTTTTTTTTTTTTTTTTTTTTTGAGACGGAGTCTCGCTCTGTCGCCCAGGCTGGAGTGCAGTGGCGCGATCTCGGCTCACTGCAAGCTCCGCCTCCCGGGTTCACGCCATTCTCCTGCCTCAGCCTCCCGAGTAGCTGGGACTACAAGGCGCCCACAACCGCGCCCGGCTAATTTTTTGTATTTTTAGTAGAGACGGGGTTTCACCATGGTCTCGATCTCCTGACCTTGTGATCCGCCCGTCTCGGCCTCCCAAAGTGCTGGGATTACAGGCGTGAGCCACCGCGCCCGGCGTCTTTTTTTTTTTTTTTTTTTGAGATGGAGTCTTGCTGTGTCATCCAGGCTGGAGTGCAGTGGCGCGATCTCGGCTCATTGCAAGCTCCTCCTCCCGGGTTCACACCATTCTCCTGCCTCAGCCTCCTGAGTAGCTGGGACTACAGGCGCCCGCCACCACGCCCGGCTAATTTTTTGTATTTTTAGTAAATACGGGTTTTCACCATGTTAGCCAGGATGGTCTCGATCTCCTGACCCCGTGATCCACCCACCTCGGCCTCCCAAAGTGCTGGGATTACAGGCGTGAGCCACCGCGCCCGGCCGAGGATTTGTCTTTCTGTGACTGACTTATTGCATTTAGCAGAATGTTTTCAAAGCTCATCCAGGTTGTATGTATTAGAATTCCCTTCCTTTTAAGACTGAATAATATTCTATTGTATGGATATGAATTTTATTGATTTATCCATTCATCCATCAGTGGACATTTGGGTTGCGCCACCTTTTGGCTCCTGGAAATAAATGTTGCTATGAACATGGATGTACAAAGATCTCTTCAGGACCCTGGTTTCAATTCTTTTGGATATATATGTTTATCCAGAAGTGGTATTGCTGGATCTTATGGTAATTCTATGTTTAATTTTTTGAGGAACTGTCATACTGTTTTCCATAGTGGCTGCACCATTTCATATTTCCACCAACAGTGCCCAGGGGTTCCAATTTCTCCAAATCCCCACTGACACTTTTTCTGTTTTTTAGGTAATAGCCATCCTAGTGAGTAAGGAGTGATATCTCATTGTAGTTTTGATGGCCTTTCCTTAATAATTAGTGATATTGAGCATCTTTTCATGTGCTTGTTGGTCATTTGTATACCCTCTTTGAAGAAAGGTCTATTCAAGTCCTCTATTTTTAAATAAGGTTTTTGTTGTTGTGGTTGTTGAGTTGTAGGAGTTCTTTACATATTCTGAATATCAACCTATCAGATATATGATTTGCAAATATTTTCTTCCATTCTGTAGGTTTCCTTTTTCACTCTGTTGATTGTGTTCTTTGATGCACTGACATTTTAAATTCTGATGTAGTCCAGTTTATCTATTTTTACTTTTTATTGTTTGTGCTTGTGCTTTTGATGTCATATCCAAGAAATCATTGCCAAATCCAGTGTCATGAAGCTTTTCCTCTATAGTTTCTTTTAAGAGCTTTATAGTTTTAGCTATACAACTTACATTTAGGTATTCGATATACTTTGAGTTAATTTTTGTGTATTGTATAAGGTAAATGCCCAGCTTCATTCTTTTACATGTAGTTATCTAGTCTTCCTAGCACCATTTGTTGAAGAGACTGTCCTTTTCCCATTGGATGGTCTTGGCACCCCTGTTGAAGATCAGTTGACCGCATATATGAGAGGTTTTTTTTCTTTTTTTTTGGCTATATCACTCCATTGGTCTATATGTCTGTCTTTATGCCAGTACCACATTGTTTGAATTATTGTACCTTTGTAAAAACTTTTGATATTAGGAAGTTTGAAGATCAGTTGACCGTATATATGAGAGTTTTTTTTTTTTTCTTTTTTTTGGCTATTTCACTCCATTGGTCTATATGTCTGTCTTTATGCCAGTACCACATTGTTTAAATTATTGTAGCTTTGTAAAAACTTTTGAAATCAGGAAGTTTGAGACTTCCAATTTTGTTCTCTTTTTTTTTTTTTTTTTTTTTTTCAAGATTGTTTTGGCTATTCAGGGCTTACTGAGATTCCATACCAGTTTCAGGATCTTTTTAGTTCAGCAAAAAATGATATTGAGATTTTGATAGGGATTGCAGTGAATCTGTATATAACTTTAATTAGTATTTTCATGTTAATGATATTAAGTCTTCCAATCCATGAACATAGCATGTCTTTTCACTTATTTATGTCTTCCTTAATTTCTCAGCAGCATTTTGTAGTTTTCAGTGTACAAGTCTTTTGCCTTATTGGTTAAATTTACTGGGTAAGGATTTTGAAAGATTGTTGTCTAATAAAAATATATCATGAGCCACAAATTCAAGCCACATGTGTAATTTTAATGTAGCCACATTAAAAAGGTAGAAAGAAACAAAAAAAAAAACTTTAATGATATATTTTATTTAACTCAATATATCCAAAATATTATCTTTTCAATGTAAAATCAGTATAAAATTATTGACACATTTTATACTTTTTTCATACTATGTCTCAAAAGTCCATGTTTCCACTTACAACACAACACACCTTAATTCAGATTAACGACAAGTGCTTGTAGCCACATATGGCTAATGGCTGTCATATAAGACAGCACTGTTGAAGTATGAATAGTTCAAAGAAAGGGTAAGGGATATTCCAGGCAGAGAAAAGAGCGTGAGTAAAGTTTTTGCACTTGGCATTCAGGGAGGTATATGGAATATCTGAAGTGAAAGTAGGGAAGCGTGGGAGATGAAACTGAAATGCCATGCAGTGGGCAGCAGATGAGGGTAGGTGGGTGTCTTGAGTGCCGTGCAGACAGAGCTATGAGGTAGGTGAGGGGAGCCACAGAAAGCCTTTATGTAGCACAGTACTGGGATCAAGTTTGCACTGCAGGAAGACCACTCTAGAAGAGAGTGGGGAATGATTGCATTGGGGGTGCAGAGAGCTAAGATTGAAGATGTGAAGCTCAGTTAGGACACTATTTTAAGAATCTGTTGAGTAATGATGAGGGCCTGAATTAAGGCAAGGGCACAGATTCTGGAGAACAATAGATAGAGAGGATGGAATCAAGCCAGAGAAACTCAAATGGAAGAGTCAAAGAGATTTGATGCTGGATTAAACATAAAGGAGGAAGAAAAATCTAGATTCTTTTAGGGTCTCTGGACTGGGTATTCAGCTGAAGAACAGTGTCACTCACTGAAATACTAAGTTTGCGTTTATTTCCTCTCTTGTAAAGTGAAAATAATACCTACCTTATAGTATTCCTGTGACAACTAAAGTCAATATCCATGAAGTGATTAGAACAGTGCCTGGCACATAGTAAGGAATTAGTAAGTATTATCACCATAATCATTATAATCATTTTTGAGATAGGAACTGAATAAGTAAATTAAAGAAGAAAAGGAATTCCTGTTTTAGACATTCAAGTGAAACTTCGGGTGGATGTTTGAATATATAGGTGCCTGGAGCTTGGCAAAAAGTCTAGACTGAAAATAACAATTTAGTCATGGTTCAATATAGTAAAATCCATGTCAGTAGAAACAGTTGGCCAGGAAAGGTAAGAAGAGAAAAGGGCTCAGGATAGAATCCTAGTGAACCACTATTTATGAACACAGCAAAGAAAAAGAAGCCAGTGGTGTGAACTGAAAAGGAAAAATGAGAGAAGTGGAAGAATCAGCAGAGTGTGGGAGAGCACGATTCACAATGTCGAAAATGTTATGGAAAGGCCCGGAAAGAAGGGGAATGAACAGCTCACTGTATACAAAGGTCATGGCTGACATTTGTTGAGGCCTTTTCAACGAGTGATGGGAACAGACCTTGCACAGAGGTGACTTTAAGATAAAGAGGGAGGAGATAAGCATAGAATGCATATGTAAGTTAATTTTTCTAGGTGCTTGGCAGTAAAGAGGAGAGGGATAGAGAAACAAAGTTGAGTGTGTGCTTTCTAGGGCTGGATGGGATCAGGTGAACGGATGGTTGGGCTAACTTAGAGCAGAGGAACAGCTTTTCCTTGGAGACTGGAAGGAAATGAGGATGAGGAGAGCTTGCAGCGTGGGCCAATAAAGTGAGGGAGGTTGCCATGATGGCCTGTTTGCTCTGAAGGGAAGATCAGGTGTCTGCTGGGCAAGCAGAGTGGAAATTTGATAAAGAGTTGGGAAAAAGTGATGAAGGCCTCCAAGAGCTGTTGAGGAAAATGAGAGAGGAAGCTGATGAAGAACATTTAAAAGGTTGCCTGGCCAAATTAAGGGCCCAACTAAGAATGGTTGCCACAAGTTTAAACTGGCTTACTCTGCACTGTTGTGGTTACACAGCCTCCTTCAGCGGTCTGATGGAATATCCATATTGAAGTTGTAGGGTGGGTTTGATGGGAGGACAAAGGATCCAGGTACTTATGGAAATATGAGTAGAAGGAAGCTAAGATGTTATAAATAGTGGAGGAATCAAGGGAACCAAGGTTTTGAAGAAATTGAAGAGAAAATTTGTTAGGGAATGAGAATAAAGGAAGT
The DNA here is from genome assembly GCF_049350105.2 of Macaca mulatta. Taxonomy (NCBI): domain Eukaryota; kingdom Metazoa; phylum Chordata; class Mammalia; order Primates; family Cercopithecidae; genus Macaca; species Macaca mulatta. The sequence goes on along the minus strand of NC_133410.1, from coordinate 50,981,928 downwards.
AATGGCCATTGTGCCCCAAGAGTGGGATCCGAGACTTGAGACCTATGGTTGTGAAAGAGTTTCCAACGATAAGCTCCAAGGTGAGGCCACAGGATTATAGTGGAGGGTTGGCAGTTCCTGGAAATGAGGAAGATGAAGTATTATGGACAGGACCTCCAAAGGGGGTTGAAATCATAGGGCTGCATCCGGATTTAGCTGGAGAAGATTGTGAGCTGGGTGCCCAAGGGGACTTCCTAAAGAAAGACAAGTAACAGCTTTCAAATGTCAATGAACAGTTAGAAGATTCTAAATACAAACTAGCAGCTCTGAGATGTATGAGGACAAGACCATCACAGCCAGAATTCCTGGATTCTGGCCAGTAGTGCATACCTTAGAGTAGAAGTTGCTTCTGGTAGATAGGATAGAAATAAGACAAAAAGTATTATATGTTAATGCTACCTACAAAAACTGTGTGTGTGAGAGAGAAACATGATGAGGCATGTGGTCTGGTATGATCAGGAGGGCTTCATGGAGGAGGTGGCAGCAAACAAGGCCCTGGAAGATAGGTGATTTTGCAGAGACCCCCACTTGGATAATAGCCTAAGAAAAAGCTTAGATATGGGGATGAGCCTAGCAAAACACCTAGCACTTAGATAAGGTTGTATTTTGGCCAGGCACAGTGTCTCACGCCTGTAATCCCAGCACTTTGGAAGGCCGAGGTGGGTGGATCACCTGAGCCCAAGACTTTCAGATTAGCCCGGGCAACATGGCAAAATCCTGTCTGTCTCTACAAGAAATACAAAAAATTAGCTGGGTGTGGTGGTGTGCACCTGTAATCCCAGCTACTTGGGAGGCTGAGGTGGGAGGATCACCTGAGTCATGATTGTGCCACTGCACTCCAGCCTGGGTGACAGAGCAAGAACCTGTGGAGAAAATGCAGGTTTTAGGGAGGGAGGGAAGAGCAAGAAAAGGTCCATTCTTTTTTTTTTTTTTTTTTTTTTGAGACGGAGTCTCGCTCTGTCACCCAGGCTGGAGTGCAGTGGCCGGATCTCAGCTCACTGCAAGCTCCGCCTCCCGGGTTTACGCCATTCTCCTGCCTCAGCCTCCCGAGTAGCTGGGCTACAGGCACCTGCCACCTAGCCTGGCTAAGTTTTTGTATTTTTAGTAGAGACGGGGTTTCACTGTGTTAGCCAGGATGGTCTCGATCTCCCGACCTCGTGATCCGCCCGTCTCAGCCTCCTAAAGTGCTGGGATTACAGGCTTGAGCCACCGCGCCCGGCCAGAAAAGGTCCATTCTTGAAGTTAAAAATTTACGATGATTCTCACATCTATGCATTTCTCAAAAAAAATGTAGATTTTGTCTACAGGACAAAATCACAGTCTTGTGAAAATGATCTAGGCTTGGCAGTCTAAAACCTGGGTTTGCATGTACATGGATTGGAAGAATCAATACTGTTAAAATGTCCATACTACCCAAAGCAATCTACAGGTTCAATGCAATCCTCATCAAAATACCAATGACATTCTTCACAAAAATAGAAAGACAGTCCTAAAATGTATATGAAACCACAAAAGGCACAGAGTAGCCAAAGCTATCAGGAGCAAAAAGAATAAAACTGGAGAAATCACATTACTTGACTTACAAAGCCATAGGAACCAACACAGCATGATGCTGGCATAAAAACAGACATATAGTCAAATGGAACAGAATAGAGAACCCAGAAACAAATGTATATATCTACAGTGAACTCATTTTCGACAAAGGTGCCAAAGGCATACATTAGATAAAGGACAGTCTCTTCAGTAAATGGTGCTGGGAAAACTGGATATTCATAGTCAGAAGAACAAAACTAGACCCCTATCTCTTACTGTATAAAAAATCAAAATGGATTGCAGACTTAAATCTAAGACCTCAGACTATCAAAGTACTATAAGAAAACATTGGGAGAAACTCTCCAGGACATTGGACTGGGCAAAGACTTTTTTTCTTTTTTTTTTTGAGACAGAGTTTCACTCTTGTCACCCAGGCTGGAGTGCAATGGCACAATCTCAGCTTACTGTAACTTCTGCCTCCCGGGTTCCAGCGATTCTCCTGCCTCAGCCTCCCCAGTAGCTGGGATTACAAGTGTGCTCCACCACACCTGGCTAATTTTGTATTTTTAGTAGGGTCCAGGGTTTCACCATGTTGGCCAGGCTGGTCTCAAACTCCTGACCTCAGGTGATCTGCCCACCTTGGCCTCCCAAAGTGCTGGGATTACAGGCGTGAGCCACTGTGCCCAGTCAGATTTCTTGAATAATACCCCACAAGCACAGGCAACCAAAGCAAAAGTGGACAAATGGGATCACATCAAGTTAAAAAACTTATGCACAGCACAGGAAACAGTCAATAAAGTGAATATGCAACCCACAGAATGGGAGAAAATATTTGCAAACTACCCATCTGGCAAGTGATTAATAACCAAAATATATAAGAAGTTCAAACGCTACAGGAAAAAAATATAATATCTGATTTTAAAATGGGCAGGGCCGGGCGCGGGGGCTCAAGCCTGTAATCCCAGCACTTTGGGAGGCCGAGACCGGCGGATCACGAAGTCAGGAGATCCAGACCATCCTGGCTAACATGGTGAAACCCCGTCTCTACTAAAAAAAAAAATACAAAAAACTAGCCGGGCAAGGTGGCGGGCACCTGTAGTCCCAGCTACTCGGGAGGCTGAGGCAGGAGAATGGCGTGAACCCGGGAGGCGGAGCTTGCAGTGAGCTGAGATCCGGCCACTGCACTCCAGCCTGGGCGACAGAGCGAGACTCCGTCTCAAAAAAAATAAAATTAAAAAAATAAAATAAAATAAAATGGGCAAAAGATCTGAACAGACATTTCTCAAAAGAAGACATACAAATGACCCACAGGTGTATGATACAATGCTGAACATCATTAGCATCAGAGAAATGCAAATCAAAACTACAATGACATATTAGTTCACCTTGGTTAAAATGGCTTTTATCCAAAAGACAGACAATAACGAATACTGGTGAGGATATGGAGAAAAGAGAACCTTCATACACTGTTGGTGGAAATGGAAATTATTAATAATATCATTGAGGACTCTGAGTAAAAGGTACAATTTCTCTATGATTTCTTACAACTGTATATGAATAAATAATTACTTCAAAATTAATAGTTTAATTAAAAATGTGAAGTGGTTGAAGCATTGTATTCAAGGTTTATTCACCCATTTCTTCATAGAATATTCCAGAAATATTTATTGTATATATGTTTATAAGTATGTTTATATAATATAAATATATAATATATAAAATATAAATATATTTATATGACCCAGCAATCTCACTGCTAGGTACATACCCAAAAGAAAGGAAATCAGTCTACGGAAGAGGTATCTGTACTCCCATGTTTATTGCAGCACTAGTCACAATAGCCAAGATTTAGAAGCAACCTAAGTGTCCACATGGATAAAGAAAATGTGGGCCGGGCGCGGTGGCTCAAGCCTGTAATCCCAGCACTTTGGGAGGCCGAGACTGGCGGATCACGAGGTCAGGAGATCGAGACCATCCTGGCTAACACGGTGAAACCCCGTCTCTACTAAAAAAAATACAAAAAACTAGCCGGGCGAGGTGGTGGGCACCTGTAGTCCCAGCTACTCGGGAGGCTGAGGCAGGAGAATGGTGTAAACCCAGGAGGCGGAGCTTGCAGTGAGCTGAGATCCAGCCACTGCACTCCAGCCTGGGCGACAGAGCGAGACTCCGTCTCAAAAAAAAAAAAAAAAAAAAAAAGAAAATGTGGTACATACACTCAATGGAGTACGATTCAGCCATAAAAAAGAATGGGATCCTATCCTTTGCAATAACATGAATGAAACTTGAGGTCATTATGTTAAATGACATAAGCCAGGCACAGAAAGACAAACTTGACATGTTGTCATGCATTTGTGGGAGCTAAGAATTAAAACGACTGAACTCATGGAGATAGAGAGTAGGACAATGGTTACCAGGGAAGGGAAGCGTAGTTTCCTTCATTCATGTTATCCTTTGCAATAACATGAATGAAACTTGAGGTCATTATGTTAAATGACATAAGCCAGGCACAGAAAGACAAACTTGACATGTTGTCATGCATTTGTGGGAGCTAAGAATTAAAACGACTGAACTCATGGAGATAGAGAGTAGGACAATGGTTACCAGGGAAGGGAAGCGTAGTTGGGAAAGAAAGTGTGGCAGGGGAGAAAGGGGGATGGTTAATGGGTACAAAAATATAGTTAGATATGCCGGGCGTGGTGGTTCACGCCTGTAATCCCAGCACTTTGGGAGGCCGAGGTGGGCGGATCATGAGGTCAGAAGATCCAGACTATTCTGGCTAACATGGTGAAACTCTGTCTCTACTAAAAATACAAAAAAAATTAGCCAGGTGTGGTGGCGGGCGCCTGTAATTCCAGC